>NC_133330.1:80996130-81296130 GCF_042186555.1 Aquarana catesbeiana | reverse complement strand
TCAGTGGCAGGTTCCAAAACATCATTTCTTTTCACGGAAGGCCACTCCGGGTCTCTACCAGCATGTGGAAGGCAATGTCTTGGCCTTGTTGGACAGGGCGGTCAGCAGTAAGGCTCATATTACCGTTGGCTCATGGTCCAGCAGGCATGGGCAGGGAGGTTACGTTTCCTTCCTGATGCACTGATTAACTTTGATGGCAGCTGGGAAGGATGCAGGACAGGGTTCAGTGTTGTTGGAGCTTGTTCCGCCACCACACCTCCAAAATGCTAGTGGTGATTCTGCCACAGCTCTCTCCCCTGAACCAGCAGTGCTCCGTAAGTGTTCAAGGGCTACGCAAGTCCCCCTGAGCCATGAATGGCCAAAGGCACCCTGCTTTTGGCCAATTATGGCTCTCTCAGCAGAGCGTGCTGTGATTGGATAAAGCATGCAGATCAGGTGCATGCTTTGGCCAATCATCATACAGTAATACACTGCGAGTGCATTGTGGGCCATTCCGCGGCGCTCAAATTTACAGCGAACGCCCCATAATGTTCGCTGTTTGGCAAACGGGTAAACACCCGATGTTCGAGTCGAACATCAAGCTCATCCCTACTAATGATACAGTTTTCATTATTAAAATCTTGTATATAGTCCATTATCATCCCCTCCAATAACTTGCAGACTATTGATTATAGGCTAACTGGCCTGTAGTTCCCAGAGATATATCTCGGCCCTTTTTTAAATGTTGGTGCCACGTTGGCTTTTCTCCAATCAGCTGATACCATTCCAGTCAGTAATGTGTCCATAAAAATTAAGAACAATGGTCTGGCTATCACCTGGCTGAGCTCCTTAAGAACCCTCGGATGTATTCATCTTGTCCGGGTGACTTATTTATGTTAAGTTTTTCAAGTCTATTTCTTATTCTGTCTTCTGTTAGCCATGAGGGTGCTTCCTGTGACATGTTATTAAAATTAACATTACAGTCTTGGTTACTGTATCCCCCCATTTCCTTTGTGAAGACAGGAGAGGAGAAGAATACATTCAAAACCTTTGCTTTCTCTCTGTCCTTTGTAGCCAAATTCCCTTCATCATCCTTTATGGGGCTAATAGCGTCTGGCCTTGCTTTCTTACTAGTTATATATCTAAAGAATTTCTTGTTTTTTTTTTTACTCTTCTCCACTATGTGCCTTTCGTGTTCGATCTTAGCCACCCTGATTGCACTCTAATGCCCCGTACACATGGTCGGACTTTGTTTGGACATTCCGACAACAAAATCCTAGGATTTTTTCCGACAGATGTTGGCTCAAACTTGTCTTGCATACACACGGTCACACAAAGTTGTCGGAAAATCCTGAACGCGGTGACGTAAAACACGTCGGGACTATAAACGGGGCAGTGGCCAATAGCTTTCATCTCTTTATTTATTCTGAGCATGTGTGGCACTTTGTCCGTCGGATTTGTGTTCACACGATCGGAATTTCCGACAACAGATTTTGTTGTCGGAAAATTTTATAGCCTGCTCTCAAAGTTTGTGTGTCGGAAAATCCGATGGAAAATGTGTGATGGAGCCTACACACGGTCGGAATTTCCGACAACAAGGTCCTATCACACATTTTCCGTCAGAAAATCCGACCGTGAAATGTAACATTTCTTATTACATTCTTTGTAAAGTTGAAATGCTGACAATGACCACTCAGCCTTGTATTTTTTTTAAGTCCATTTATTTTGCTTTTATATGAATTGTTACATTGGAGTTAAGCCACCCAGGATTTCTTTAGCTCTTTTAAACGTTTATTTAGTATGCTCTTAAAGCACTCCCATTTTTTCCTCCGTGTGCTTTGTTCTTAGGATTTTATCCCACTTAATGTCGTATAGCAGAACGCAGTTTAGGGAAGTTGGCTCCTTTGAAATTCAGTGTCTTTGTATTACCCTTGAGTTTCCAATATAAGTGATTTATACTGAAATGAATTGACCTATGGTCACTGTTTCCTAAGTTGCCCCATATTTCTACATCCGTAATCAGGTCTGTATTGTTAGTAATCAGTAGGTCTAGTAACGCATTGTTTCTTGTTGGTGCAATCACCATCTGACCTATGAAGTTGTCCTACAAGACATTTAGGAAATGGCGAGCCCTAGACGAATGTGCGGTTCCTTCTGCGCAGTCTATATCTGGATAATTAACCACTTGACAACTGGGCACTTAAACCCCCTTCGTGACCAGACCAATTTTCAGCTTTCAGCACTCTCACACTTTGAATGACAATTACTCAGTCATGTAATACTGTACCCAAATGAATTTTGTGTCCTTTTTTTCATACAAATACAGCTTTCTTTTGGTGGTATTTGATCACCTCTGGGCTTTTTATTTTTTGCGCTATAAATGAAAAAAGACCAAAAATTTAGAAAAAAAACGCATTTTTCTTCGTTTCTGTGATAAAATTTTGCAAATTATTAATTTTTCTTCATAAATTTTGGCCACAATTTATACTGCTACATATCTTTGGTAAAAATAACCAAAATTAGTGGATATTATTTGGTCTGTGTGAAAGTTATAGAGTCTACAAGTTGTGGTGCAAATCATAAAAAATTGATCACACCTGATGTACTGGTGGCCTATCTAAGTTCTTGTGACCCGAACAAGTCAGGACAGTACAAATACCCCCCAAATGACCCCTTTTTTGAAAGTAGACATTCCAAGGTATTCAGTAAGATGCATGGTGAGGTTTTTGATGTTGTCATTTTTTCCCACAGTTCTTTGCAAAATGAAGATTTTTTTTTTTTTTTCCTCCCATAAAATTGTCATTGTAATTGGTTATTTCTCTCACATGGCATGTGTATACCACAAATGACGCCCCAAAATACATTCTGCCACTCCTTCTAAGTATGACGATACCACATGTGTGGGACTTTTTCACAGCCTAGCCACATAGAGAGGCCCAACATGCAGGGAGCACCATCAAGTGTTCTAGGAGCATAAATGACACATCTAACTTGTTAACTACCTATTACACTTTTGAAGGCCCTGGAGCACCAGGACAATGGAAACGCCCACAAAATGACCCCATTTTGGAAAGCTAACACCCCAATGTATAATCTATGAGGCATAATGAGTCTTTTGAACGGTTCATTTTTTTCCAGAAGTTTTTGGAAAATGTGGAAAAAAATGAAAACGCATTTTTTTTACACAAAGTTGTCCATTTATAAGCTATTTCCAACACATAGCATGTACATAGCAAAAATGACACCTCAAAATTAGGGATGAGCCGAACACCCCCCGGTTCGGTTCGCACCAGAACCTGCGAACGGACCGAAAGTTCGCACGAACGTTAGAACCCCATTGACGTCTATGGGACTCGAACGTTCGAAATCAAAAGTGCTCATTTATTTTAAAGGCTAATTTGCATGGTATTGTCCTAAAAAGGGTTTGGGGACCCGGGTCCTACCCCAGGGGACATGTATCAATGCAAAAAAAACTTTTAAAAACGGCCGTTTTTTCGGGAGCAGTGATTTTAATGATGCTTAAAGTAAAAAAAAAAAAAAAAGTGAAATATTCCTTTAAATATCGTACCTGAGGGGTGTCTATAGTATGCCTGTAAAGTGACGCGTGTTTCCCGTGTTTAGAACAGTCCCTGCACCAAATGTCATTTTTAAAGGAAAAAATCTAATTTAAAACTGCTTGCGGGTTTAATGTAATGTCGGGTCCTGGCAATATGGATGAAAATCAGTGAGACAAACGGCATGGGTACCCCCCAGTCCATTACCAGGCCCTTTGGGTCTTGTATGGATATTAAGGGGAACCCCGCACCCAAATTAAAATAAGGAAAGGTGTGGGGCCACCAGGCCCTATATACTCTGAACAGCAGTATACAGGCTGTAGGTTTGTTGTTAAGTAGAATCTCTTTGTAATTTTGAACGGGTACATTTTTAACGTGTTTAGCTCCAGCCAAAAAATCTTTTTTAAGCTTTTTGGAAAACATAGGGAAGGGTTATCACCCCTGTGACATTTGTTTTGCTGTCTTTCCTCCTCTTCAGAAGATTTCACCTCACTTTTTGTCCCAATGGATTGGAAAGCATCAGTGGAAAGGAGAAATGTTTTTCCCATATTAACTCTTACAGGAGAGAATTTCCCTTCCTAGGGGTAGATTTATTCTCACTTCCTGTTGTCTCCTTCCGTTTGCAAGTAGGAGTCGTTTGTAAGTTAGTTGTTTGAAAGTAGGGTCCTGCCCTATATACTCAGCAGAAATTTGGGCCTTAGGTGTTGCTGTGGCCACAACACTGTAAGCCCTCACAGGGCTCTGCTGTGAAATATTAGATCAAAAATTGTAATTACACGCCCCTGTTAAACAAGGGCTGAAAAATTGGGCCTTAGGCACTGGTGCTGGTGCCACAACACTGCAACCCCTCACAGACACTCTAGTTGGAATGCAGGAACGAGCCCTGCTGCAAAGTATTACATCAAAAATCGTAATTACACGCCCCTGTTAAACAGGGGCTGAAAAATTGTGCCTTAGGCACTGGTGGTGGCACCCAGAACCAAAAATGTTCTTACAAGCTATCAGCGTGATGATTGAGGAGGAAGAGGATAATTACTCAGGGATAGTCACTCAGCATCAGCATAGGCAGTCTTTGAAGGGATCTGAGATTTCAAAAAAAATTATTCGGTTACATCAGCATCAGGTGCTTGGTAGCTGGTGGTGATCCAAGACTCATTCATTTTTATGAAGGTCAGTCGATCGACCGAGTCAGTGGACAGACGCACCCTGTGATCGGTTACCACGCCTCCAGCAGCACTGAATGTGCGTTCCGAAAGAACGCTGGATGCAGGACAGGCCAGTAGCTCAATTGCATACTGTGCAAGCTCTGGCCAGTGATCCATCCTCAAGACCCAGTAACCCAGAGGATTTTCGGTGGGAAAGGTGTCCAAGTCTGATCTTGCCCCTAGGTATTCCTGCACCATGTAAAACAGACGCTGGCGATGGTTGCTGGAACCGATCATACCTTGGGGCTGCGGACCAAAAAATTGTCTGAACGCATCGGTCAGACGGCCACCTTCTCCACCGCTCCTTCTTTGACTGACCGAAGCCTCAGCAACACGTTGTCCAGAAACAGGAGTTTGTAACCTCCCAGTCTCTGGGAACGCGTTGCACAGACCTTTCTGCAAGGCCTCCCGAAGATGTTTCATCCTCTGCTCCCTCTGCGATGGCAAGATAAGGTCCGCAACCTTACCCTTGTAACGTGGATCAAGGAGGGTTGCCAGCCAGTATTGGTCCTTCTCCTTGATACCACGAATACGAGGATCCTTACGCAGGCTTTGCAGGATCAGGGAGGCCATGCAGCGTAGGTTTGCTGAGGCATTCGGTCCGGAGTCCTCTGGGTCACTAAGGACGACATGGTCCGCAGCCACCTCCTCCCAGCCACGTACAAGTCCATGTGTTTCTTGGGACTGATCCCTTTTTTTTATCCATAAAGATTTTATTTAGTGTTAAAAAAAGCAAGTTACAGTTCACAATTCAAATCAAATGACACAGAAATGTAATTAACAAGCAGGGTATGGAAGCCTAAGAAATGCTGGGTACATCCAATATATGTTAAGATAATACAGTACTGGTAACGCAACCAGATATGCAGAATATAATAGCTATGGGGTGGAGGATCGTTATTCATATTTCCCCTCCCCCCCTCTCCCCCCTGAGCAGTTAAGACCAACCCCGGCCAGGAGATAGGTGATACGGTTGGCCCCAGTTCATGTCTCTGAGTGAAGTACCCTTGCAAGCATCTGTGTAGGATTATGTAAAGACACGGTTAGGAAGACCTGCTTCCATGTAGGAAGCCGAAGTTGGGAAGAAAGAAAATGGGGTATAGGGGAAGAAGGAGAAGGGAGGGCGGAAAGGGGTAGAATCAGGAGGATAAGGCAGGAAGGGAGAGAGGGACAACAAGGGAAGAGGAACAACAAACAAGTACACAAATAAAATAATGAGGAAGAAGGGATCAAAAATGAAGGGGATAGATTGAGAAGGCGCCCCAGAGCACTCCCCCCGGAAGGCCCACCTCCCCCCACATCCCCCCCCACCGACGGGAGTCCACCGTTAGGTTTAGAGTTCACATATCTCTTTTTATAGTGCATGTTGGCGATAACGTTCAGTAGTCACATAGTGATTCCAGCACGCCCAGGTGAAAGAAAATGTATGTGTTCTTTCCTGTGAAATATGAATCAATTCTTCCATCTCTTTTATTTTAGAAATTCTCCTGTACCATTCTCCAATGGACGGGGTGTGCTTGGAACGCCAATGCACCGGGATACATAATCTGGCGGCATTCACCAAATGCATAGCCAGAGACTTATAGTATGTTTTTTTGGGTAAAGAGGTGTGATGTAGAAGAAATTGTGCGGGGGTGTAGTCCAGGGTATCTGTAGTGATGTGTGAAATGATTTCACTGACCTCCCTCCAGAAGGGCTGAATGCGTTCGCAGTCCCACCATATGTGGAGCATTGTCCCTTCCTGCTTGCCGCATCTCCAGCATGTGTTAGGGATAGAGGGGGAGAATTTGTGCAGTCGGGATGGGGTCCTATACCACCTCGTAGCAATTTTGTAGCCATTTTCTTGAACTGCAACATTTAGTGAGCATTTGTGTGCGTATTCATAGACAGTGTCCCACCCTTCTGTAGGGAGGGGTGTTTGAAAGTCTTTGTCCCAGGCCAGCTGTGAAGATGCCGGGTGAGAGGTTAATGCAGGTGAAGATGAAAGGAGGGCGTATATTGAGGAGATTAAGTGCCTTTGTTGTGTTTTGTAGTAGCAAAGGGATTCAAAGGGAGTGAGTTGTTTGGTCCAACAAGATTGGTGTGGTTGGGACGAGAGAAAGTGGCGGATTTGTCGATACGACCAAAAGGGAAAAGAAGCAATCTTGGACGTGTTAACTAGTCTTTCATATGGGAGAGGGGATCCCTCTGAGAAAAAGTGGAGAGTTAAGACGTCATCATGTGGCCATTCGCGTATCAAATAGGAGCAGGAGTCACCAGGGGGAAAGTCTGGATTTTCTCTCAAGGAAGTTAGGGGACCAGGTACCGAGGCAGCTAACCCCAATTTCATTGCTCCTCTAAAGGCCAGCAGGGAGGGGTAATGGGACTGATCCCTTAAAGACTGCTGCTGATGCTGAGTGCCAGGCTCCACCTCCATACTGACACAATCTTCCTCCTCCTCCTCCTCCTCTTCCTCCTCGTCCTCTTCCTGTGTGATCGGCGGGCACGCAGGAACACTGTCTGGATAAAGGGGGCCTTGAGAGCTAAGGAAGTCCTCCTCTTCCTGCCTCTGTTCTGCCTCAAGTGCCCTGTCCATTATTCCACGCAGCGTGTGCTCCAACAGGTGGACAAGGGGGACAGTGTCACTGATGCATGCACTGTCACTGCTCACCATCCTCGTGGCCTCCTCAAATGGTGACAGGACAGTGCATGCATCCCTGATCATGGCCCACTGGCGTGGGGAAAAAAAACCAAGCTCCCCTGACCCTGTCCTGGTGCCATAGTCGCACAGGTACTCATTGATGGCCCTCTGCTGCGTGTGCAGCCGCTGCAGCATGGCCAACGTTGAGTTCCACCTGGTGGGCATGTCACAGATTAGGCGGTTCTTGGGCAGGTTAAACTCCTTTTGGAGGTCCGTCAGCCGAGCACTGGCATTATATGACCGGCGGAAATGCACACAGACTTTCCTGGCCTGCCTCAGGACATCCTGTAAGCCCGGGTACCTGCCCAAGAACCGCTGCACCACCAAGTTAAGGACATGAGCCAAACAGGGCACATGGGTCATTTGTCCCTGTCGGAGGGCAGAGAGGAGGTTGGTGCCATTGTCGCAAACCACCATTCCTGCCTTAAGTTGGCGTGGCGTCAACCACCTCTGAACCTGCCCCTGCAGAGCTGACAGAACCTCTGTCCCAGTGTGGCTCCTGTCCCCCAAGCACACCAGCTCAAGCACCGCATGGCATCTTTTGGCCTGCGTACTTGCGTAGCCCCTTGAACGACTACGGAGCACCGCTGGTTCCGAGGAAGAGGCCATGGAGGAAGAAGAAGAGGAGGGGGTGGAGGAGAGAGGTGTGTCACAATCATTAGCATTTTGGAGGCGTGGTGGCGGAACAACCTCCAACACTACTGCACCATGTCCTGCATCCTTCCCAGCTGCCAGCAGAGTCACCCAATGCGCCGTGAAACTTAGGTAACGTCCCTGTCCATGCCTGCTGGACCATGAGTCAGCGGTAATATGCACCTTACCGCTGACCGCCCTGTCCAGCGAGGCATGGACATTGCCTTCCACATGCTGGTAGAGAGCCGGAATCGCCTTCCGTGAGAAAAAGTGGCGTTTGGGTACCTGCCACTGAGGAACCGCACATTCCACAAACTCACGGAAGGGGGCAGAGTCTACCAACTGAAAAGGCAGCAGTTGAAGTGCTAGCAATTTTGCCAAGCTAGCATTCAACCGTTGGGCATGTGGATGGCTGGGAGCAAACTTCTTTCGGCGGTGCAGCAGCTGGGGCAGGGAAATTTGCCTGGTACAATCTGACGTCGGTGTACCAAAATCAGATTGCCCACAAGTACGTGGCTGTGACACACCTAATTCTACACCTTCATTCCTCTCAGTGCAGGTCTCAGAGAGGACTGAAGGTCTAGTGGGGTTGGAAATCTCAGCTGATGAGGAGCAAGCAGAGGTCCTCTTTGATCTTTGGTGTGGGTCTTTTAGATACGCTTGCCAACGAACTGCATGGCAGGTCAACATATGTCTGGTCAAGCATGTGGTACCCAAGCGGGAGATGTTTTGGCCACGCGAGATACGCTTGAGACATATGTTGCAAATAGCAGCGGTGCGATCTGATGCACTCGTCTCAAAAAAGGCCCACACCAAAGAACTTTTTGAATAACGCGCAGAGACTGCAGCGCCCTGCACATGTGGAGCTTTGGGGTGTGATGCAGTCAATGTGCTGCTCTTAGGCTGGCCCCTGGAGGGCATCCTGCCTCCTTGGTGATGTGCCGCCTCCTCCTCCTCCTCCTCTCTCCTATCAGGCACCCACGTTGAGTCAGTGACCTCATCATCCCCTCCCTCCTCATCACTGGAGCAAACCTGGCAGTATGCTGCAGCAGGGGGAGCATGACTGCCAGATTGCTGTCCTTCTTGGGCACCCCCTCTGTCCGTGCTCGTGTTACTGCCTTCATCGAGCTCAGTATCATCATGAGAGCCTTCCAAACGCTGGGCATCCTCCTGGAGCATGTACCCAACACTGTGGTCAAACAGTTCGAGGGACTCCTCAGGAGGACATGGTGGGGCTAGGGAAGGAGTCACTGATGACATTGAGCCGAGGCCGCTGCTTTGCCAGACAAAGTACCCTGGGCCTGGGTGAGAGAGGATGAGGAGGATGAGGACGGCTTGGTCATCCACTCGACCAAGTCTTCCGCATGTTGCGGCTCAACATGGCCAGCTGCCGAAAAAAAGGCCAAGCGTGTCCCATGGCCACGTGCTGATGAGGATGCACCATCTCCACGACCAGCACTAGACACAGAGCCTGCTTGCCCTCTCTTATTGGCTTGTGACTGTCTGCCTCTCCTTCTTGGCCTTCCAGACATACTAATGGCCTGTAGCTGCACTAAGCTGGGATATATATATATATATATATATATATATATATATATATATATATATGTACTGATACTGCAGCTAGCAAAATCAACTGCCTGCCTGTAGTATGAGAACACCACCAACCTTCTACAGGTAGCTTTAGCTGAACACTGTGAGGTGGACGCACCCCACTAACTTGTAGGTTTAGCAGAACACTGTGAGCAGGACGCACTGCACTAACTGTAAATAGTCTAGCTGCCTGACTGTGGTACTAATAGGATCAAAAGAACACCAGCAATTTTCTTCAGGTAGCTGTATTTACTGTAACAAGACAAGCCTGCCTGTCAGTAAGAAATTAACAGAAACGGATCTAGCTGAACACTGTGAGCAGGACGCACCCCACTAGCTTGTAGGTTTAGCTGAACACTGTGAGGTGGACGCACCCCACTAACTTGTAGGTTTAGCTGAACACTGTGAGCAGGACGCACCCCACTAACTTGTAGGTTTAGCAGAACACTGTGAGCAGGACGCACTGCACTAACTGTAAATAGTCTAGCTGTCTGACTGTGGTACTAATAGGATCAAAAGAACATCAGTAATTTTCTTTAAAATACTGTAACAAGACAAGCCTGCCTGTCAGTAAGAAGATAACAGGAACGGATCTAGCTGAACACTGTGAGCAGGACGCACCCCACTAGCTTGTAGGTTTAGCTGAACACTGTGAGGTGGACGCACCCCACTGACTTGTAGGTTTAGCTGAACACTGTGAGCAGGACGCACCCCACTAACTTGGAGGTTTAGCAGAACACTGTAAGCAGGACGCACTGCACTAACTGTAAATAGTCTAGCTGCCTGACTGTGGTACTAATAGGATCAAAAGAACACCAGCAATTTTCTTTAAAATACTGTAACAAGACAAGCCTGCCTGTCAGTAAGAAGATAACAGGAACAGATCTAGCTGAACACTGTGAGCAGGACGCACCCCACTAGCTTGTAGGTTTAGCTGAACACTGTGAGGTGGACGCACCCCACTAACTTGTAGGTTTAGCTGAACACTGTGAGCAGGACGCACCCCACTAACTTGTAGGTTTAGCAGAACACTGTGAGCAGGACGCACTGCACTAACTGTAAATAGTCTAGCTGCCTGACTGTGGTACTAATAGGATCAAAAGAACACCAGCAATTTTCTTCAGGTAGCTGTATTTACTGTAACAAGACAAGCCTGCCTGTCAGTAAGAAGATAACAGGAACGGATCTAGCTGAACACTGTGAGCAGGACGCACCCCACTAGCTTGTAGGTTTAGCTGAACACTGTGAGGTGGACGCACCCCACTAACTTGTAGGTTTAGCTGAACACTGTGAGCAGGACGCACCCCACTAACTTGTAGGTTTAGCAGAACACTGTGAGCAGGACGCACTGCACTAACTGTAAATAGTCTAGCTGCCTGACTGTGGTACTAATAGGATCAAAAGAACACCAGCAATTTTCTTCAGGTAGCTGTATTTACTGTAACAAGACAAGCCTGCCTGTCAGTAAGAAGATAACAGAAACAGATCTAGCTGAACACTGTGAGCAGGACGCACCCCACTAGCTTGTAGGTTCAGCTGAACACTGTGAGGTGGACGCACCCCACTAACTTGTAGGTTTAGCTGAACACTGTGAGCAGGACGCACCCCACTTACTTGTAGGTTTAGCAGAACACTGTGGGCAGGACGCACTGCACTAACTGTAAATAGTCTAGCTGCCTGACTGTGGTACTAATAGGATCAAAAGAACACCAGTAATTTTCTTCAAAATACTGTAACAAGACAAGCCTGCCTGTCAGTAGGAATATAACAGGAACGGATCTAGCTGAACACTGTGAGCAGGACGCACTGCACTAAATGTAAATAGTCTAGAAGATAACAGGAACGGATCTAGCTAAACTGAATACAGTGTATATATATATATATATGCAACACCTGGGATGCATATATATATACACAATACACTTTAAGTGCAGCTAACTGACTGACTGTCCTGCCTAATCTAGCTAACTCAAATGAAATGACACTGTCTCTCTCTCTCTCTAAGCACACCGGAACACACTGCACAGGGCCGCCGTGCAGGCGGCCTTATATAGTGTGGGGCGTGTACTAAATCCCCTGAGCCATAATTGGCCAAAGCCTCCTTGGCTTTGGCCAATTATGGCTCTCTGTTAAGGCGGCGCTGTGATTGGCCAAGCATGCGGGTCATAGTGCATGCTTGGCCAATCATCAGCAAGCAATGCACTGCGATGCCGCAGTGAATTATGGGCCGTGACGCGCCACACGAATTTGGCGCGAACGGCCCATATCGTTCGCAATTCGGCGAACGATCGAACAGCCGATGTTCGAGTCGAACATGGGTTCGACTCGAACACGAAGCTCATCCCTACTCAAAATACATTCTGCTACTCCTCCTGAGTATAGTGATACCACATGTGTAAGACTTTTACACAGCCTGGCCACATACAGGGGCACAATACTGAAATAGCACCTTCAAGGGTTTTAGGAGCATAAATTACACATCTCATTTCTCACCCACCTATTACACTTTTGAAGGCCCTGGAGCACCAGGACAATGGAAACGCCCACAAAATGACCCCATTTTGGAAAGCTAACACCCCAACGTATAATCTATGAGGCATAATGAGTCTTTTGAACGGTTCATTTTTTTCCAGAAGTTTTTGGAAAATGTGGAAAAAAATGAAAACGCATTTTTTTTTACACAAAGTTGTCCATTTATAAGCTATTTCCAACACATAGCATGTACATAGCAAAAATGACACCTCAAAATACATTCTGCTACTCCTCCTGAGTATAGCGATACCACATGTGTAAGACTTTTACACAGCCTGGCCACATACAAGGAACACCGTCAAGTGTTCTAGGGACACATAGCATGCACATACCAAGAATTACACCCCAAAATACATTCTGCTGAGCAAAGGGTAAAAAAAAAGATTACCTGTGGTTTTAGTAGCACAGTTGTCCACAGGAGGATAGCACTGATCCAGGCAGCAGGCAGGGACTTGGTCAGCAAAAGCGAACCCAATTGTCCAGGCAACAGACAGGAACACTGTCCATAGTCAGTACAGGCAGCAGGCAGGGATACTGTCCATATACAGTCCAGGGTCAGTGAATGCAGAGATTGTCAGCAGTGCCAAAATATTGATCCTGGTAGTAGGCAGGAACATGGTCCATCCATGTGGTGTGGTCAGTTCATGCGACAGGCAGAGGCATGATGGCATAGGTCCTACAGGCAGCAGGCAGAAGTAGGGCCTTGTTCAGGACAGAATGGGGACAGGGGTAGAGGCTTCTCCCACCCAAATCTCTTTGAAGCCTCCGAGTCTCCAGACCCTAATCTAGGAATGAGAAAACAAAAAAATGTTTTCTTCATCCAGAAAAACTATTCTGGAGCCCCTCACATATGTGAGACCCCTGTGTTATGAATCCCACTAGTCCAGTACCTGGGTACAAGATCAGTCCAAGAGGCAGGCAAAAAGGATGGTCAAACAGTCCAGGGTCAGTTCCAGATCAGGCAGAGGTATGAACAGAATCGGTAGGCAGAAGCATGGTCGAAAAACAAGCCTGGGTCAGTTCCAGATCAGGCAGAGATATAAACAGAATCGGTAGGCAGAAGCGTGGTCGAAAAACAAGCCAGGGTCAGTTACAGAGCAAGCAGAGGCATAAGGGGTGTGAAGGTAAATGGCAGGAAGTGAGGGTTATGTTTACCATACTTCACTAATAATTTAGTGAAGTATGGTAACGGCGGAAACAGTCAACTATACAGAGGCCTGGTTGGGAAGGACATTGGGGACAATAAAAAGTAGTGTCTCTTCTCACTCCTCCTTTGGTGCACACCCGGCATTTTTTCTGCCATTTTTGGCCTGTTGGTCTGGGGGGGATTTTTTCGGGAAAGTGGCGTTCGGACAGTCTACTAATCACATCGGATCGAATGGTTTCTGGTGGGCCGTTCGGGTATATAAGGGCAGTGATGATTTCCTCCTGGCATCCAAGGAAGGATTTGGGGCTTGCAGTGGATTTATGATAAATAACATAGCTGTTATATATGGCCAAATTGAACAAATAAATCGAAACTTTTTTATACCACTGGTATGTTCTTCTTGTGGCAAGGTAGGGTTCGAGCATCTGGTCGTTGAAGTCGACACCCCCCATATACTTGTTGTATTCAAAGATGCATGTGGGCTTTTGGATTACCCCATTCCTCCTGGTTATCTCCACGACGGTGTTATTGTGGATTGATGAAAGCACGTAGACGTCCCTTCTGTCCCTCCACTTCACAGCCAGAATTTCCTCATTCCTCAAGCTCCTTATGGTGCCACATGCTGGAGTCTTCTGTCTGTGAAGATTTCGGAACAGGGGCAGACTAGAATAAAAATTGTCCACATATAGATGGTAGCCTTTCTCCAGGAGTGGGTTTATGAGTTCCCAAACGACTTTCCCACTCGATCCGATATATTCTGGGCAATTAGGGGGATGTAGCTGGGTGTCCTTCCCTTCGTATACCATGAAGGCATAGGTATATCCTGTAGCTCGGTCGCATAATTTATACATTTTCACCCCATAGCGGGCCCTTTTGGTGGGAATAAATTGTTTTATGCCCAACCTGCCACTAAATTTGACCAGGGACTCATCCACACATATGTGCTGGTCTGGGGTAAATAACTGGGGGAAGATATCAGAAAAATATTTTAGTAGTGGGCGAATTTTATATAGCTTGTCAAAATGTGGGTCATTTCGGGGAGGGCACTGGGTATTGTCATTGTAGTGTAGGAATCTCATAATCATGAGATACCTGGTTCTGGGCATTACAGAGGAAAAGATGGGCATGTGGTCGATGGGGAGGGTAGACCAATAGGAACGTAATACATTTTTTTTGGTTAGTCCCATACAGAATGTGAGGCCCAAAAAAATTCTAAACTCCTCCACTGTTAGGGCTCTCCATTCGTAGGGACGGGCATAATAGGACATTGGGTTACTTGCTATGTATTGTTGGGCATATAGATTGCACTGGGCCACAATCGATGCAAGCATGTCCTCAGTAAAAATAAGGTTGAAAAAATCTAATGGTGAAAAATTTTCTGTATCCACCTGGACTCCTGGCTGGGCAGTAAAAGGGGGAATGATAGCTTCTCCTGAATTGGGTGGCAGCCATAAGGGGTTCTCAAGGGAGTAGGGAAGGCTGGCATGGGACCTAACCCTTTGGGCCTGAGGTGACACCCCACTGGTACGTGGCCTTTGTCGAGGTACTGCGGTGCTGGTGGATGGCAATGCGGTGCTGGTGGATGGCATTGCGGTGATAGTGGATGGCATTGTGGTGATAGTGGATGGCATTGCGGTGCTGGTGGATGGCACTGCATCCTCACCAGTACGTCTTCGTCTGGCGGGCGGACTCTCATCCTCCTCTGAGGCTGTCAGTGTACCACTGCTGAGGACAGGCTCGTAGTCCACGTCAGACTCAGAATCTGAATAGGAATCTGAAGCGGAGAGCTCCCCGTTGCTCTCGTCGGCCGCAAGAATATTATATGCCTCCTCGGCTGAATATACTCTTTGTGACATAGTGATGAAAAATGGCAGATATGTGGCACTGATGACACGTGACACTGGCAGATTGCACTGGTGATAGATGGCACTGATACGTGACACTGATGTGGTAGGTGACACTGGTGACACTGATGACACTGATGTGGCAGGTGACAGACAGGTGGCACTGACGACAGATGGCACTGACAGATTGCACTGATACGTGGCACTGATACGTGGCAGGTGACACTGACAGGTGGCACTGATGTGACAGGTGACACTGATGTGACAGGTGACACTGATGTGGCAGGTGACACTGACAGGTGACACTGATGTGGCAGGGGACACTGACAGGTGGCACTGATGTGGCAGGTGACACTGACAGGTGGCACTGATGTGGCAGGTGACACTGACAGGTGGCGCTGACGACAGATGGCACTGACAGATGGCACTGATGACAGATGGAAGCACTGTGGCACTGATGTGGCACTGTATGGGCACTGTATGGACACTGTAGGGTTCTTCACTAAAGGCTCGGTACTCACAGTTATCACAGATTGCTCTCTCTCCTCACACACGGTCTCTGTGTGAGGAGAGAAAGCCGGCAATGAGAGATGATCTCATATGTTTATATTTGAGATCATCTCTCATTGGAAGCTCGGATCGCGCTGTAAACGGCCGCTGTGATTGGCCGTTTACGGCGATCTGTGACTGGCTGTGTCCAAGGGACATGGCCAGAGCAGAATTTCCCCGATGCGCGCTCCCGGGAGCGCGCATTGCGGAAGTGAACAGGAGGACGTCCAGGGACGCCCTCCCGGCAATTGGAGTCCGCGCTGTAGCCATCTTTCGGCTATAGCGCGGACGCCTAGTGGTTAATATCCCCTATTGTAATGACATTTCCCATTCTTGTCGCCATTCCAAGCTGTGCTAAGTGGTCCGCCTCCCCCTCCTCCCTCTGGTTAGGGGGCCTATAGCATATACCCAGTATTACTTTCCCCTTAGTTTCCTCCCTTTGGAGCTCCACCCACAAGGATTCCACCTCCTCCCTTGCTCCATTAGTGATGTCATCTCTCAAATTCACTTGCACATCATTTCTGCTATACAGGCATACCCCTCCCCCTTTTTACCCTCCCTATCCCTGCGAGATAGGGAATACCCCTGATTGGGTGCCAGCCAATCATGAGAGCTGTCAAACCAAGTCTCTGAAATTCCCACAAAATTAAAATCCTCCTCATACATTAGCATCTCCCATCTTGTTAGCCAGACTTCTAGCATTGGTATACAAGCCTCGTAATTTTGTCTGGTCGCATACCATATTCTTGTTAGTTGTTATGAGGCTGCAATTTGGATTTGCCAACTTACTTACCTTGGGTTTTGGTATTCTAGTCACCATACTGCTAATTCCCCAAAATACTCGCTAACCCTTATTCTACGCTGGCTAGCTCTACATCTGGACCCTCCCTCCCATCACCTAGTTTAAAATCCCCTCTAACTTTTCCGGCAATCTAGTACAATGCATTTATATTTTTTTTGCAAATTTAATCTTTTTCTTTTTTAATTTTCTATTTTTTTGTATGTGACACTAAAATAAACTACCAAACTGAATGAACAAAAGCAAATATATATATATATATATATATATATATATATATATATATATATATATATATATATATATATATTTATTATTTGTTAGAAAAATAGAAATAAACAAAACAAAAAAGGAGGTTAAATAGGATCTCACTTTTTTAAAAAAAAAACAATGGTTTATTGTAAGATTGTTTTAAAGTGATTGGAAATGTAATTTTTTTTATAACAAATACGTCATACTTATCTGCGATTTTGCACAGAGCAACCCCGATCCTCCTCTTCTGGGGTAACCCACTGGCGCTCATGGCTCCTCCCCCTTCTCTTGAGATCAGGCCCAGGTAAGTATAAGTGGGGGGCTGCACACAGAAGGTTTTTTTTACCTTACCGCAGTGAACGTATTAAGGTGAATAAAACCCTTCTGCCTTTAGAACACTTTTAAACACTTGAGCGGCAGCCTGTTATACCTCTGTATTACCAGAACATTTTTTAGTTTCCAATGCTGTGATACTTTGACTGAAAATTACTTGGCTATGCAAAACTATACCCAAATGCATTTTACGTTATTTTTATTTTCAACAAATAGAGCTTTTATTTTGGTGCGTATTTAATAACCACTTTTTTTTATTTGGTTTGGAAACATGCAGATAAATAGGTTAATGTGTAGGATAAGGAAAGTAAAGGATTAATATAAATGCCATATTCAGAGGAGGCATTCCTTTGAGGTGCAGATGAATGGAACCGAGCAAATACAAAACACTTTTTAGATACACTATATCACTATATCAGAAGATCTGTTTTTGTACAGCAGATGCTGTAATAGCTGCTGTATTTACACAGCAACTCCTGTCTGCCATTTTGACAGCCCAGGATTCCCAGCAAATACGGGGGGGCAGCAGCGAGGCAGACACACAGGGTGTACTACACATATGCTGTGTATTTTAAAGAAGTACATACTTCCAATGTCCACATCTGTTTAAAAACTGGGAAATCTACCACTGGACCATAATGAAGTCTCTATCTTCTCTAAAACAGTTTCTAAACACCATGAAGTCATGCATGTAAATGGGAGGCAAACTGTTATGCAGGCATGTCTGCATGAACTTTCTAGTGAGCTGAGAGTTCCCCTAGCTCTTAATATTATTTATGCCCACCAGCCACTCTTGATGTGCCCCAGTGGGTTGAGTCATAAGAAATAATATTCTAAGCTTGTATTGGCTGTACTAGTAAGCTGATAAATATTTGGGGTATCCTGTAACTTGAGAAGCATTACAATGATGGTAGCCTGGAAACTGATTACATTAGGGAAGCAGCCTTTGATTTGTAATTGCAATTTAGATTAAAGAAAACACGAAAAATGCTGCTGGGAAACATATGCCATAGTTCAGCAATTTAGTCAGTAAAGTATGATTATATCTAAACAAGGTAGACTGCTATCTGGAACACTTAAGAAATACATATATGGAAGGAGCTCAAGACCAAAAGATGAGTCCAAATTAATTTATTGATATTGTGCTAAAAAGACAGCCAGTGCATTTCAGGGGTCAAAGGTGTTGGCTGAGTATTGAAATTGATGCGCTGGAAGCTTGTTGAATGTAGAGAATAACTTTACTTGCATGGAGGATTTCAAAACATGTCTATATAATGGTAACAGGAACTGGACACACTGAGAATAAAGCACTTCCTCTCATATACAATAGAGTGACAATACCATAGACATACATGTACAATACACTATAATACTACAGCGCCACCTGCTGCATAGATAGGTATAATGTATACAATACAGTATATAGTCACAGTATAAAATACAACTTGCTGCTGTTCTTCAAACACCCCTTCTCAACAGCATGTGCTTTGTCAAATTACACTCAGCTGCTTCTGGATATAACTATGACGTTCCTTCAACAAAGGCTTGGTGAGTGCATCAGCAGTCATCTTCTCTGATGGCCAGTATTGAATGTCAATAACACCTTGCTCTTGATTATTGACTCCCCAATAGGTGATACTTGACATCTATGTGTTTGGTTCTAGGTTTAATCCTTTCTGACTGAGTAAGCTTTATACATCTCTGGTTGTCCTCGCAAATGGGAATTGGTTTTGACATATCTACCCCAATAGTATAAAAGTGATACTGCACCAAACCTATAGATTAATGAGCAGCCAGCACAACAACTAGACTAATTGTGGTATAAATGAAACATAAAGTGTGGCGCTAGTGAATAGTACAATACATAATGTGTAATGTGTATAAGAATACATAAAACCGTATATGAAGAAGAGAGAAAGTCTCCGGGAGCTAATCTTCTCATAAAAATAATATACTTTAAACAAGAAGTGAATGTGTAATTATCAAGCGATTATAAATCGCAAGAAAAAAATTGCATTGCAAATCTGTTTAAAAACGTGCAGATTGGAGTGCAGAGAGCACTAGTGTGCCACGTATACCTGTGATCAATAAAACATGTGCACATATAAGCATGAACATATATGAAAAGAAAAATGGAAACTAAAAAAATATAAAAATAAAAGTCCAACAGGCGTCACTGGTGCAACCAAATGCAATGAAAAAGTGACATATATATATCGTCTTTAAATGGATGTTTTCAATGGTGGGTATACACCCTGGAGTGTCTTTACAATCAAGAACGCAAAGGGAGAAAGGGATACTCTTACCCGGAATGATGGACCCAGCTCACCTTATGGCGGTGGGTCAATAAGGCATGACAGCAAGGCCCAGAGGACGGGCTCTCAAGGTGGACTGCACAGCACCCCTCCAATCAGCCAACTGCGGAAACAGCTCGGTGGTCGCTTATCCTTATGGCGGTGGGTCAGTAAGGCAAGACAGCAAGGCCCAGAGAACGGGCTCTCAAGGTGGACTGTACGGCACCCCTCTAATAAGCCAACTGCGGAAACAGCTCGGTAGTCGCTTATCCTTTCGTTTTCTGTTCTGGTGACAGTGGTAACTTTTTATCAGCTGAGGTAGCTCATCTGCCATTTCCATCTCAGTTAATTGCCTGATTGCCTGTCATAGGGAGCCTTATGTGTTTTTCCACTAGTGGCTCCCTGCGACAATCCAAAGACCAGCTTGAAAGCTCAAGAATTGGCAATGAAACTGGAAATGCCAGCCAGAGCAGCAGATTGAAACCAGGTGAAACCAGATTGAAACCAGGTGAGTAAGCGCTCTGTACGAGCGTGAAACGCATTAGCGGCTAAGCTGTATCACTCCAGCTGTGTCATGTACTTTATTATTCCATGTTTTGAATAAAGAAGATGTTATCTGCCTATCCCGGTGTGCAGCCATCCAGATCTTTCTACACGATTAAACTTATGGTTCCTTCCTTGAAGATGAATCCACTTGTGGATTTGCAATCTGTGCAGTACCCAGCCTAATCAGCATCCATATACCCTACCAGTGTTGGATTTGATGTTGCTGGTAGCCATAATTTCATCTGAATTGTTCTTTTGAGGTACTGTATCACTCTTATTACTGCATTCCAGTTACGTTGACAGGGAGCTGAAACTTTCCTGCATAGTATGCCCACTGCTGCGGCTATGTCTGGTCTTGTCACAGTGGCAACATCTTGGAGCTTACCGATTGCTCTGCGATACATGTCATTGATGGGTAGCACGTTTTCTGCTTCATTGCTCTTTTGATAGCCTGGTTCCATAGCAGTTTTCACTTCCATTGCATCTTGCATATAGAATTATTCCAAGATTTCAGAGATTTTCTGAGATTGGTTGAGAAGATAACTTCCATTTTCTTCTCTCTCTATTTGGATTCCCACATAGTAGCTAATGTTCCCTAGCACTTTGATTTCAAAATTTTCTTTCAGCTTGTGAACTATCCGATTGTAATCCCCTTCTTGTTCAAAGCATGTCATCGATAAGCATGTATACCCATCTGTCTTCTTGATTTCTGAAGTAGAGACAGGGGTCTGCTTTACTTCTTGAGAATCCCTCTCTAGTAAGTACTTCATTCACTTTCTCATTCCACACCCTTGCAAATGAAGTTTAAACACAAGATTGTCTCTACATGGAGCAACTCTGGTGGTTGCTCCATGTAGAGGTCTTCCTTAATGTCTCCATATAGGACAGAAGTTTTAACATCTAGGTGTTTCACTTGCATGCTCTTCCTGGCTGCAACGCTAATTAGCTCTCTGATGGTGGAGTGTTTTACGACGAGAGCGAATGTTTCATCGTAATCTTCACCAAAAATACTGAAAAAAAACATCAATTGCAGCCTCACTGTGCCCATCAAATGTAGCTTCACTGTGCCCATCAATTGCAGCCTCACTGTGCCTAACAATTGCAGCCACTGTGCTCATCAATTGTAGCACCACTGTGTCCATTGATTGTAGCGACACACTGTGCCCATCAATTGTAGCCTCACTGTGTCCATCAATTGCAGCCACTGTGCCCATCATTTGTAGTCACTTTGCTCATCAATTGTAGCCTCATTGTGTCCGTCGATTGCAGCCACTGTGCCCATCAATTGTAGCCACAATGCACATCAATTGTAGCCACTGTGCACATCAATTGTAGCCACTGTGCCCATCAATTGCAGCCACTGTGCCTATTAATTGCAGCCACTGTGTCCATCAATTGTATCACCACTGTGCCTATCAATTGCAGCCACTGTGAGAATCATTTGTAGCCACTGTGTCCATCAATTGCAGCCACTCCGCACATCAATTACAGCCCCTATGCACATCAATTGCAGCCACTCTGCACATCAATTGCAGCCACTGTGCACATAAATTGCAACCACTGTACCCATCAAATGCAGCCACTGTTCCCATCATTTGTAGCCACTGTGTCCATCAATTGCAGCCCCTCCGCACAGCAATTCCAGCCACTCTGCACATCAGTTGCAGCCACTGTGCCTATTAATTGCAGCCACTGTGCCCATCAATTGCAGCCACTGTGTCCATCAATTATAAAGCCACTGTGCCTATCAATTGCAGCCACTGTGTCCATCAATTACAGCCACTGTGTCCATCATTTGTAGCCACTGTGTCCATCAATTGCAGCCACTCCGCACATCAATTACAGCCACTCTGCACATCAATTGCAGCCACTCTGCACATCAATTGCAGCCACTGTGCTCATCAATTGCAACCACTGTGCCCATCAAATGCAGCCACTGTGTCCATCAATTGCAGCCACTGTGCCCATCAATTGTAGCCACTGTGTCCATCAATTGCAGCCACTGTTCCCATCAATTGCAGGCACTGTGCACATCAATTGTAGCCACTGTGCACATCAATTGTAGCCTCACTGTGCCCATTATGAGAGGTTCACTTCCCACCATCATCCCTGTGCTGAGTTCCCGGCCAGGCCTGTACACCTGCTTTGTCTGTTGTGCCAATTATGAGTGTCCCCGCTCCCCACTGATGCAGCGCATCAGCAGTAGCTCACTGCACTAGTCCTGCTGCTTGCTCCAAGTCCCAGGATGACACCTTGTCCAGCAGTGCTTACTACAGACATCAGGCCAGTGAGTTGTTGGAAACTTGAAGTGCAGCAGTGCCGCAAAAAAGCACCGCCCACGCCCACCGTCCGCCGCGCCAATAAAAAAAGCACAGGAGCCTCAGGAGCAAATCAGTGTAGAGTGTGAGCGCATCACTTGCGCCCCAAACACACTCTTAACACAGACCAATGAAGCTTTCGCAGATGCAATCAGCTGACTGCAACACGTAAAAGCTTCCCATAGACAGTGTATCCGGCGCCTAAGCGCGCTTAAAGGACCACTTCTTTTTTTTCTCATGACCAGCTTTGGGTGGCGTGGAGCCCATGCACCCCCTATTAATGGGCCGCCACTGGTTTTGACAGTGTATGACAGCTTGCGGGTTGGTATCTGCTTTGTAGTCTGAGTGGTTCTTCTGACTTCAGGCAGTTCAGCAGGATCTGGTGGGGAACTTGATTTAGGCACTGTGAGTTCCACCTCTTGTTCTGACTCCTGCACAGGTTTGCTTTGGTCAACCTTTTTTTCTTGTTTGCTTGGCATATTCACTTCACAGCTTTTAGGGGTTGGTGTTTCTGGTAAAGGGCTCTCATCAAAATAAACACTATGGCTTATTGCCACTTTGTCAGTCTTTGTGTGTAGGATTCTGTAACCCTTAGTTTGCTCACTCTAGCCTACTAGAATGCCCTCTATGGCTCAGTTCTCCAGCTTGGATTGCTTCTCACTTGGAATATAGGCATTTGCTTTACATTTAAACACTCTGATGTGCCCTATGCTAGGCTTTAATCCATGCCACATTTCGAATAGAGTACTTTTAATGGCTCTTGAGGGTAGTCTGTTCTGTAGGTAGGTTGCAGTCATGACTGTTTCTCCGCAGTACTCGTGAGGTAGGTTGGCATCCGACAACATGCACCTGGCCATTTCCATAAGCGTGCGATTTTTCCTTTCTGCTACACCATTTTGTTCAGGAGTGTATGGTGTGGTTGTCTGGTGTACAATTCCCTGTCCCTTCTGGTATGAGGCCACTTCTTTGCTTATGTATTCCCCCCCATTGTCAGTGCGTATTATTCCTGGTTTCCATTGGAATTTGTTGCTAGATGTGGCAAGATGTGGCAACAAAATCTTGAAGTTTCTCTGATGTTTCATTCTTGTGTTTCATCAGATAAGTAGTTGTGTACCTGGAATAATCATCAATGAAAGTCAGTAGATATCTGTGGTAGTAGATAGCTGCGGGGGGGGGGTGGGTTGCAAATCTTCTGATAAGCCTCTCTTTATAATGTCCTGTATAGCTTCTAGACTTCTGTGCCCCAGCTGTCTGTGCCATAAGTGAATACATTTGCGGTGTAGGTCATTATAGGCTATATTGGCTTTGTTGGTCTGTGGTGATGAGCCTGTGTAGGTGATCATCCAGTTTTCCTTTTGTGAGGAATCGACTATTAATGTGAATTGTGCATTCATCACCCTGGAACTTAACTGTGAGACTTTTCACTGATAGAAGGCTGCCTTCTAGTTCTTGAACATACAGCACTTTCTTTACAAGGATACTGTGCTTGCCTCCTTGGGGTGTAATGTAGTTCAGGAAGCCTTGGCCTTTACCTTCCGCAGTGATGCTTTTCCCGTTTGCTAGTAAAATCTTGTCTCGCACTGTAATCAATGCTTGTGAAAAGGTCTTATCGCTAGTCATGTGATTTGTCGCACCTGAGTCTTTGCACCATAATGTGTCTGCAGTTTCTTTTGTGGCTGCTTTGACTTTTTCTCTTGTGGATAGCACTAGCTTTCGCTGTTCGGCTTTCCAGATAGAACAGTCCTTTTTTAAGTGACCGGTCCTTTTACAGTGAAAACAGGCTCTGCTTTCTTTGTTGTGCTTTGTGACCTTTGTACATTTTAAAAGCTTTGTCATCATGGTGCATATTTTCTTTCCTTCTGTTCATCAATTAATTTGCCTTTGACATATTCTAGTGTTAGCTCCTGTTTGGGTCTGGTTAATAAAAACAGTAAAGGTCTCTGGAAGGCTGCAGAGGAGCAGGGCAACAATATGGTTATTTTTGATGTCCTCTTCCATGGCGCGCAGCTGCTCTGTGATTTTTAGCATAGCTTTCAATTGGTCACAAATTTGCTGGCCTTCTTCTGGTCTCATTTTATACAGCTTTCTTAGCAGAAACAGCTTGCTGTTTAGACTTGAACGCTCATGCAATTTTTGTATATACCTTTGGCGGTTTTCTCTGTTCTTATATGGATAAGCTGGTCATCTTCCACTAGCAAGCTTATAGTCGCATTTGCTCGTCTGTCCTTCCTTTCCCATTCCTCCATCTCTCCATTTGTGGGTCTGTCTGTATTCAGCACTTGCCACAAGTCATCCTTGCTGAGAAGCATTTCTAGCTTGAACTTCCACAGCTGGTAATTGGCATTGTTCAGCTTTGCGAATGCAAGCTTCTGAACCGCTTGCCATCTTTCAGCAGCTGGTATACAGTACTCACTGACTTGTAGTATTCTATCCAGTGCCTGGGCCCATAACCTGTTGGCTGAGTATTGAAATAATGCGCTGGAAGCTTGTTGAATGCAGAGAATAACTTTACTTGCATTGAAGATTGCAAAACATGCCTTTACAAAATGGTAACAGGAACTGAACACACTGAGTTACAATACCATAGACCAGTGTTTCTCAAATGTCTTTGTATTGTGGTGCACCAAAAAGATCTAAAATTTTTCACGGCACACTTGAAAAGATTTAATTTTTTTTTTAACAAACTTAGACTATTATTATAATTAGAGCGAATAAAGAGGCAAAAAAGGCACTGAGCCAATGGATGTGTGGCTGTTAATTGTGGCTAAAGTCCATTTTGGTAACCAGTTCTTAAAAGTTCAAAAGGGGGGGTGGGGGAAGAGAGAATCCACCTGGGCTGCCGGTTCAAATACACAGGCACATCATAAATAGGAGGGTCTTCCATGGGGCTGGTGAAGTTGGTACAGGGCTCGTGCTCTTGGAGAGCTTGAGAAAGGAGCGCTGCAGCCTCTTTATGGACTACCATGCATGCTCTGAAACACGTTGCATCATTTCCTCCCAGTGATCCACTTCCAATGGGCGCTGCATGTTATGCTGCGCTCCAACACTTGCAGACTGGCATCAAGTTCTTTTCAATCTGTGTAGGTGCACGTGTCAGTGTCCATAATTATTTCCCATATCCCTGTATGTTGTGTTCTTTAAGATGCACATCCAAGAGTCTCTTAAAAATATCCATACTGACACCACCACTTGTGGAAGAGAGTTCCACATCCTTGTTGCCCTGACAGTGAAAAATCCCCTGCGCAGTTTAAGCTTAAACCGCTTTTCCTCCAGTCTCATTGTGTGGACCTATGTCCTCTTACACTCCTTGAGACTGAATTGTTTTTTTCCTATGCTGGGATCACCATTGAGATATTTGTAAATCACTATCATATCTCCTCTCAAGCGTTGTTTCTCCAGCGAGAAAACATTTAGTGTTGCAGACGTTCCTCGTAATTGAGGTCCTACAGTCCCCTTATTAGTTTTGTTGCCCTTCTTTGGACTCTCTCCAGTTCCAGCACATCCCTTCTGAGGACTGGTGACAAGAACTGGATAGAGTACTCCAGGTGTGGTCTAACCAGAGTTTTATAAAGTAGTATGATTATAGTTTTTCTCTGGAGTATATCCCTTTTTTTATGCATGCTAATATTCTGCCGGCTTTGGTAGCTGCAGCTTGGCATTGCATGCTATTGCTTAATCTGTCATCTAATAGGAATCCCAGATCTTTCTCCATCCTTGATTCCCCCAGCGGTTCTCCCCCTAGTGAGTAGTTTGCATTCGTGTTTTTTGCCCCAAAGTGCATTACTTTACATTTCTCCACATTAAACCTCATTTGCCATGTATTTGCCCACTCCATTATTTTGTTCAGGTCTTTCTGCAAAATTTCTATATCCTGATGTGAAGTTATTGCCTTGCTTAATTTTGTGTAGTCTGAAAAACTGAGATTGAGCTATTTATCCCATCCTCTATATCATTTATGAATAAATTGAGTAGAATTGGTCCCAAGACAGAACCTTGGGGTACCCCACTTACCACTGCAGACCAGTCTGAGTACACGTTAATTATGCACATCTTTTTCTGGTAACCTGCTGGTTAGACATGTGCATTTCGTTTCGTTCCAAATAGAAATTTGGACAAATTTTTCATTATTCGGAAATTCGTATGCATCTAAATTTCCGAATTACAAAAGCAACGAATTTAAACGAATCAGAAAAAAACGAATTAATTCGAAAACAAATTTGAATCGAATTAGAAAAAAAAATGATTTTGTAAAAAATACAATACAATAGAATATACAATAATAAAGCAATTGAAAATATGTATATATATATATATATATATATATATATATATATATATATATATATATATATATATATATACATTTTTTTATTATTCTGTTCTATTGTTTTTCTATGCTTTTTTTTTTCTATTATTTGCTATTCTAAAATAGTCTTTTCTATTCAAATTGAAATTCATTCTATATAAGAAATTCTAATTATATATACACTACCGTTCAAAAGTTTGGGGTCACCCAAACAATTTTGTGTTTTCCATGAAAAGTCACACTTATTCACCACCATACGTTGTGAAATGAATAGAAAATAGAGTCAAGACATTGACAAGGTTAGAAATAATGATTTGTATTTGAAATAACATTGTTTTTACATCAAACTTTGCTTTCATCAAAGAATCCTCCTTTTGCAGCAATTACAGCATTGCACACCTTTGGCATCCGTCCACAACACTTTTTTCCAGTCTTCCTCTGTCCAATGTCTGTGTTCTTTTGCCCATCTTAATCTTTTTCTTTTATTGGCCAGTCTCAGATATGGCTTTTTCTTTGCCACTCTGCCCTGAAGCCCAAAATCCCGCAGCCGCCTCTTCACTGTAGATGTTGACACTGGTGTTTTGCGGGTACTATTTAATGAAGATGCCAGTTGGGGACCTGTGAGGCGTCTGTTTCTCAAACTAGAGACTCTAATGTGCTTATCTTCTTGCTTAGTTGTGCAACTCGGCCTCCCACTTCTTTTTCTACTCTGGTTAGAGCCTGTTTGTGCTGTCCTCTGAAGGGAGTAGTACACACCGTTGTAGGAAATCTTCAATTTCTTTGCAATTTCTCGCATGGAATAGCCTTCATTTCTAAGAACAAGAATAGACTGTCGAGTTTCAGATGAAAGTTCTCTTTTTCTGGCCATTTTGAGCGTTTAATTGACCCCACAAACGTGATGCTCCAGAAACTCAATCTGCTCACAGGAAGGTCAGTTTTGTAGCTTCTGGAAGGAGCTAGACTGTTTTTAGATGTGTGAACATGATTGCACAAGGGTTTGCTAATCATCAATTAGCCTTCTGAGCCAATGAGCAAACACATTGTACCATTAGAACACTGGAGTGATAGTTGCTGGAAATGCGCCTCTATACACCTATGTAGATATTGCACCAAAAACTAGACATTTGCAGTTAGAATAGTCATTTACCACATTAGCAATGTATAGAGTATATTTGTTTAAAGTTAGGACTAGTTTAAAGTTAGCTTCATTTAAAAGTACAGTGCTTTTCCTTCAAAAATAAGGACATTTCAGTGTGACCCCAAACTTTTGAACGGTAGTGTATATATAAAACCATCTTCCAAAATTCGAATTTCGTGTAAAATGAATTTGAATAGAAAAGATTAGATTAGAGTAGAAAAAAATAGACTAGAAAAACAATAGAAGAGAATAAACAGAATAGTAGAAAAAATATTATATGTAGGAAGGCCAGTATGGTGGCCTGAATTTATGGGAGGAGCCCGGGGGGTATTTAAGCAGCCCGCTCACCTGTGGTGCTTGTCGGTTTCCTGTGCGCGATATACGTCACTAGGCCAACTATCCGAAATACCAGCGTCCGCAAGTTCTTGTCTCGCAAGTTCCCGCATTAAAAATTTCCGTGCTCGAGAGTTTCGAAGTCCGTATTACCGATTCGTATTTTCGTACCACGCGTCTGGCTCGGCTGTCGCAGGTAGGGTTCCGACTGACTTTTGTTTTCACGCATTGTTAGATATCATGTCACTAAAACCGTGATATCAAACTTACGAATCACTCGCAAATTTCTCTACGTAACCTTAATGTATACCACTCGCACCATCGTCATGTTACCGTTTCATTATCTGTAAGCCTCTGCGACGTAGACGTCGCTCCATTCAGGCATGTCTAACAAATTGTTACCTTGCGTCAGTAGACAACCGTTGTGATTCGTAATTCGCTATTTCTTATCGACTCACGTCAGGTCGATACTAAGTCATTTCTCATTTCAGAACATTTCTAAAAACATTTCAAACATTTCAAACCATTTTGAATCATTTCATTCATTTCAGTCACGTACTGCGCTCCGATCCGAATCCATTTGCATCCAAAGATGCACCGATTCACTCCGGTGTGCCCCAGTTGCTTTACGGCCTCATTTCACTACATGCTCCAGAGTCACATTCGTTGTCAGTCGCTCATTACGACTCACCGATTCGTACCTCTGTCATGGCCATCATTTCACTGCCACGTATCACGCTCCGATATGAATTCAGTCGCATTAAATGCACCGATTCATCTCGGCGTGCCCCAGGTACTTGCCACATTTCAGTACATGCTCCAGAATCCGATTCGTAGTCAGCCGCAATAGCGGCATGATCGATTCGCGCCTCTGTCATGGCAAACAATCCGTTACACCTGCACTCACCGCGCTCCGGTTCAAATCCAGTCGCATCTACGATGCACTGATTCGTTACGGCGTGCCCCAGGGCTCGGCCTCATTTCAGTACATGCTCCAAGGTCCGGATCGTAGTTAGTCGCAGATATCGGGCGACTGATCTGCATCTCTGTCATGAGAATTATTACCATTCATTTCACTCCCACATTTCGCATCACCATTTCGAAGCCAGTCGCATCCAAGATGCACCGATTCGTCACAGAATGCCCCAATTGTTTCGGCTGTTTCCACACCTATACCAGAGCAGAGGCGGCACAACCAATTCGAGCCTTGGTCAAGGTAAAACATTTCTGTCATTTCGTTGTTTCACACTGTGCTCCGATTCGAATCCAGTTGCATCAAACATGCACCGATTCGTTCTGGTGTGCACCAATGGTTCTTTCGGTTGCCTCATTTCAGTACATGCTCCAGAGCCCAATTTGTGGTCAGTCGCAGTCGCGGCATGACCGAGCCGGACCTCTGTCATGGCAAGAGATTTCACTCATTTCATAAATCAAGGCAAACATTTCAAATCATTTCGTTGTCGCTATACCGCAATCACCATACAAGTTACTGCTTCAAGCTAGTCAGCAAACCCTTCACGAATTATCACCTTTCATTTTCCTCCCTGTCTTCCTTGGTCACGGACGTTCAAACCAGGGTGGCACTCCTGGAGGCTTGGCCGGCCGCGGCTATTCCCGACCCAACCGCAACCCAAGCTTTGACACCCCTTCCTGCAGGTACCACAGGGTGGGGCCCCATTGTCTACCCCTCCCATTTGGTTCCAACCAGCATCAGGAAGGACATTTTGGATGGCAGGGACGTCAACCTGGCCTCTCTCCTGATTTCTGTTCACGATCTGGCAGAAAATAAGGCCTATACCTGGGGTGACGTATCGGTGGTCCTTAAAGCCAAAGACCCCAGACTGAATCGGAAATGATCTGTCCCAGAGTTCACATTGGCCTTTGGCATACTGAGGGATGTCCTATGTTCAGCCGCTCCCAGCAGAAGGGAAGAGCTGGACTTATACCTCCATACGGTAGTAGATTTGGGCTACAAGTATGGAGGATTTTCCTTTTACGACTACCACCGTTCCTTTTCCGCAAAGGCGGCAGCCAGACTCACACAGTTTCAAACGACAACAAATTGGAGTCTCATGAACACAGAGCTGTTCTGCCGCCATTTTGCCACCTGGTGCGCCAATGCGACAATCAGACGTCCCTTCGAATTTCCCTCTACCTCCGGTGCACTCCAGGGTCAGTCGGCCCCTGAACAAACGCCTCAGGTGGACAAATTTGGTCGCCCAGTCCGAACCGTGGGAGGGGCAGCCATCTGCAACAATTACAACTATGGCTCCTGCAACTTTAGTCAGTGCCGCCTACTCCACATCTGCACCTTATGCCAAAGAGCGCACCCAAGAAACTTGTGCGAAGTCAAACAACAGAAGAGGACATGACTAAGCCGGATCAACGTCTTGTGGCTAGGACTCTTCCTCACCTCGCACCCCACCCCCTCCCTGGCCACCTAGCTCATCCAGGTATTCACAGTAGGGTTTCACACAGGCCTCATTTCACTACCCCACAGTACCTACGAATGTAGGAATCTTCGTTCAGCGGCCACTGACGAACAGGCCATAGATCGGCTCTTACAGACATAAGTAGACCGAGAGTTCATTATAGGCCCCTTCACTCAGCCCCCTTTCAGTACTTGGAGAGTCAGCCCTATTGGGCTTGTCAAGGGCAAGTTGTCAAATAAATTACATTTGGTGTATGACCTGTCTGCGCCTCATTCTTCCCACATTCCCAGTCTAAATTCCCTGATCCCCTCCGAAGAATTCTCCCTAAAATATTCCTCCATGGACATGGCAATCCAAGCAATCATAAAAGCAGGTACAGGCGCCTGGCTCTCCAAAGCCGATATCTCGGATGCCTTCAAGCTCCTGCCTATCCACCCATCCCTTTGGTGCTGGCATGGCATCAAGTGGAAGGAGGCATACTATTTTTCTACAAAACTGACGTTCGGTTCAAAGAGTAGCCCTTGGCTCTTTGACACATTCGCTCAGTCCCTCGCTTGGATACTCTTGCACAAGGCTCAGTGCCAAGAAGTCATCCACTACCTGGATGACATCTTACTAATAGAACCACCCAGCAGGCCCCCAGGAGACCTCGACAAACTCAGAGTTGTATTTGGAAATCTCAATGTTCCCATCGCTGAGCACAAAGTCGACGGCCCAACACACATCACCTTTCTCGGGGTCAATTTAGACACCTGCACCATGCAGGCCAGTCTCCCCCTCGACAAACTAACCCAGATTAGGGCGGTCCTTCACAAATTCACCCACACTAGGGGGTGTACCAAAAAGCAGTTGCAATCTCTCCTGGGAATGCTTAATTTCACCATGCGAATTATTCCACAAGGCCGCACCTTCGTGTCACGTCTGCTGAGATTCCTGTCAGAAACACAAGACCCCCATCAGATCCTAAGTCTAGACTCCGCAGCAATAGCGGACCTATCTATGTGGGAGGAATTCCTGTCTGCCTGGAATGGCATATCCCTATTTATACCCATGGTTTCGGCCCTTTCACCCCAGGTGGTGACAGATGCCGCAGCTTCTACAGGCTTCGCGGCAATTTTTTGGCCACCAATGGTTTTCAGGACCCTGGCCTCAACAGATACTGTTGATACCCGGCTTTACACGAACATCCTCCCTCTTCGAGCTCTATCCCATAGTGGCAGCCGCACAGCTCTGGGGTCACTGTTGGACAGGACAAACCGTGGTCTTCACCACCGACAATCAGGCCACAGCAGATATTGTCAACAAAGGCAGGTCCAAGTCCCTATCAGTCATGTCCTTCCTGCGCAGATTGGTACAACTGTCTTTACAACATCAGTTTAACATCCACTGTTCATTTATTCCAGGCAAATACAATCTAGCTGCTGACGCACTGTCACGTTTTATTTACACCTCCTTTTCAAACATGTTCCCAGAGCCGATCCAGTGTCGGCTCCTATCCCTGTCTGGTCACAGCTGACCCTGGACTAGTAGAACATTTACAAGGAGCAACGCAGCTTATCAATCACTCACTCTCCCATAACACACTCAAAGCCTACCAGACAGCTTGGAAGGCGTTCAATAAATTCCTGGCACCCTGCTGCAAAGGAACAACAGATGTCAAGCAAGTACTGGTCTTCATTTCATATTGCCACACTCAGCTGGCCTTATCTTATAATACCATTCGGCTATACCTAGCCGGCATACAACATTTCTTGACTCTTCAAGACCCCGCAAAGTCTTCACTGTTCTCGTCCCACGCTATCCGAGCCTTCCTATGTGGCATTCAGAAACACCAATCAGTGATCAGCACCAAACGCTTACCCATTACGGGGCCCATCTTCAGGGATATGTCGACTATCCTGACTACTTCTCCATTTGGTCTTCTCCCCAGTATGGTCCTACAAGCAGCCATATATTTGGCCTACTACGGGTTCTTGCGACCTGGCAAATTCACCAGTAACAATCCCGCAGGCCAAGTACTACGCAGACGGCACTTGGTTCGCTACCAAGACCATTTCGTCCTTCACCTCGAGGTTTCTAAGACACAGCAAACAGGCTCTGGAGTGGACATTCACCTTCACAAAACTGTCAGTTTGTGAAACACATAAGGATACTTCTCCGCAACCTTCACCTTAACCCTAGTCAGTATTCCGGACACTCCTTTCGTATCGGGGCAGCTTCCGCAGCATCCCGCCACGGGGTCCCAGACTACGTCATTAAAAGACTAGACAGGTGAAAGTCAGCCTGCTTTGCCTGGTATATCCCTAATCCTATATCCCTAATAAAGTAGAGATGGCACAGGCATTTTCAAAATTGGCCCAATGAATAACTGAAAACCAATAAAATATTATACCCCTACCTGAATGTTTTTGCCCCCTTATTTTGGCATACCGTCCATCAGACCAAGGCACACTTTCAGGTCCATTTCATATGGTAAGTCCACACTTCCAGGTCTATTTCCGATGGTAAGTCTTATGTTAACTATAAATGTTATCTATGTCCATACCGGACATAGGGCTCCAACCATAAATATATATATATATATATATATATATATATATATATATATACATATATATATATATATATATATATATATATCTTTTTTCAGCGGGAACGTGGGGAACGCAGTTCCGGCACCTCCTGCACTGAATGAATGTAATGGCAAAGGGTGCTGGGATGTGTTGGAGGGTCTATTGAGGCTGGCTGCTTGGAAATCTAATTTTGCAGAGGAAGGGGGTCTATTGTTGCTGGAGAGATCTTCTGTTGCTCACCTATTGTTGCTGGGGTGGGTCTTATGTTGTGTGTGTGTGGGGGCAGTTGTTTCTGGGAGGGATTTCCTGTTGAGGGAAGGGTCTTTGTTGCTGGCTGCTGAAGGGTCTATTGATGCTGGCTACTGGGGAATCTTTTGTTGCTGGAGGTGATCTATTTTTGCAGGGTGGTCCATTGTTGCTGGAGAGATCTATCGTTGCTGGTGTGGGCCTTATGTTGTAGGGGGTCAATCGTTGCTAGGAGGAATCTACTGTTGGAGGGTCTATTGATGCTGGCTGTTGGGAGTCCATTGTTGCTGGGGTGGATCTATTGTCGATGGGGTGTCCTTTGTTGCTAGATCTATTTTATTGCCTTTCTTGTTATCATTACCAAAGTCCAAACAAAATACACACCACCGCAAAAGGATACTTGGTTCTGTATTCTCTAAAAGGGGTGGTACTGGGAGATGGGTAAGGGGTGGAACCAAGTAAAAGTCCACGGAGGTGCGTAGGGGCGAAGTTGAGGGGTGACTCAGAAGGGAGGAGTTCCTGCACCTTTTCTCTGAGAAAAAAAGCTCTGTATATATATATATATATATATATATATATATATATATATATATAAAACATCTTCCAAAATTCGAATTTCATATAGACTGAAATCAAATTCGAATAGAAAAGATTAGAATACAGTAGCAAATAAAAGAAAAAGAATAGCATAGAAAAACAATAGAACAGACTAGAAAAAAATATAATATAATATATATATATATATATATATATATATACATATATATATATATATATATATACATATATATATATATATATATATATATATATATATATATATATATATATATATATATATATATATTATTCTAGTCTGTTCTTTTGTTTTTCTGGTCTATTCTTTTCTATTGTTTTCTTTTCTAATCTTTTCTATTCAAATTCGAATTAATTCTATACGAAATTCGAATTTCAGAAGCCAGCTTCCGAAATTCGAATTTCGTATCGAATGAATTCAAATTTGAATAGAAAAGTTTAGAATAGAATAGAAAAGAATAGCATAGAAAAACAATGGAACAGAATAGAAAAAAATATAATGTATATATATAACATCTTCCGAAATTCGAATTTCATATAGAATGAATTCGAATAGAAAAACAATAAAACAGAATAGAATAAAATATAATATACCGTATTTATTGGCGTATAACACGTTAAAATCAGGGGAAAATCGTGGGTGCGTGTTATACGCCGATCCCCGCTATTTTGTGATCTATCGGAGCGATCGCCGCCGACATTCACATAGCGTGTATTTTTAAATATGGCGCCGCGGAGTTCGGAGGGACTCGGCGGCGCTCGTTCAGCTGAAAGAGCGCCGCAGAGAATACAGTGACTGGGCGGAGCCGAGATACACATAGCCGAGGGTTCTCGGCTCTTCTCGGCGCTGTTCACAGTCCCGCCATTGGACCTGTGTTATGTCCATCATAGGGACTGGGCGTGACTGTGAACAGCGCCGAGAAGAGCCGAGAACCCTTGGCTATGTGTATCTCGGCTCTGCCCAGTCACTGTGTTCTCGGCGGCGCTCGTTCAGCTGAACGAGCGCCGCCGAGTCCCTCCGAACTCCGTGGCGCCATATTTAAAAATACAAACTAAACTTGTGTATGTCGGCGGCGATCATAAAATGTACACTGGGGACAAGGCTGCACTGACCACTGGGGACAAGGCTGCACTGGGACAAGGCTGCACTGGGGCAAAGCTGCACTGGGGCAAAGCTGCACTGACAATTCTGCACTGGGGCAAAGCTGCACTGACAAGGCTGCACTGACAAGGCTGCACTGGGGCAAAGCTGCACTGACAAGGCTGCACTGGACACTGGGGCAAGGCTGCACTGACAAGGCTGCACTGGACACTGGGGCAAGGCTGCACTGACAAGGCTGCAGATGGACACGATAACGCTGCATTGATGGGCATTTAAATGAAAGTTTTTTTTTCCTTAAACTTCCCTCCTAAAAGTTTTTTTCCTTAAAATTCCCTAAACTTGGGGTGCGTGTTATACACATATATATTATATTTTTCTCTATACTGTTCTATTGTTTTTCTATTATTTTCTATTCTATTCTGATCTTTTTGGAAGATATTTATAGAAATAGAATGAAATAGAAAAGACTAGAATAGAAAAAACAATAGAACAGAATAGAAAAAAATATAATATAATAAATATATATATATATATATATATAACCATCTTCTGAAATTGGGATTTGGTATAGAATGAATTCGAATTTGAATAGAAAAGATTAGAATAGAATATATTATATTTTTTTCTATTATGTTCTATTGTTTTTTCTATGCTATTCTTTTATATTATTTTCTATTCTATTCTAATCTTTTCTATTGGAATTTGATTTCATTCTATACGAATTTCGCAAAATGGTTATATGTAGTTTACTTTTTCATATTCGGTTAAATTTTTTTGGAATGCGGTAGAATCTTTTAGAATTTGATAGTTTTTTCGAATGCGGTCGAATTTTTTCGAATGCGGGCGATTTTTTTTAAATTCGAATACGAAACTAAACGAATCCCGAAAACGAATGTAACAAATGCACAAAATTATGACAGTGTTACTGATCACTGCTCCCTGTCATTGGGAGCAGTGATCAGTCTAGTGACACATACAGCCCCTCCCCCCTACAGTTATAAAACACTCCCTAGTACTGATTAACCCCTCCCAGCCCCCTAGTGGTTAACCCCTTCACTGCCAGTGTCATTTACACAGTAATCAGTGCATTTTAAATCGCACTGATCGCTGTATAAATGACAATGGTCCCAAAAATGTGTCAAAAATGTCCGACATGTCCGCCATAACGTCGCAGTCACAATACAAAATCGCTGATCGCCGCCATTACTAGTAAAAAAAAAAATTATTAATAAAAATGCCATAAAACTATCCCCTATTTAGTAAACGCTATAACTTTTGCGCAAACCAATCAATAAATGCTTATTGCGATTTTTTTTTTTTTTACCAAAAATATGTAGAAGAATACGTATCGGCCTAAACTGAGGGAAAAAATTTTTTTTTATATATTTTTGGGGATATTTATTATAGCAAAATGTAAAAAATAATGCGTTTTTTTCAAAATTGTCGCTCTTATTTTGTTTATAGCGCAAAAAACAAAAATCACAGAGGTGATGAAATACCACCAAAAGAAAGCTCTATTTGTGGGAAAAAAAGGACGTCAATTTTGTTTGGGAGCCACGTCGCACGGCCGCGCAATTGTCAGTTAAAGCGACGCAGTGCCGAATCGCAAAAAACGCTCTGGTCAGGAAGGGGGTAAATTCTTCCAGGGCTGAAGTGGTTAAAAAACAGACCTGAATTGTCATGGATGTAGGCAGATGTAAAGGGATGATCATCCGTTTACATCCGCTCACCCATAGACACACATAGTGGTTCAGTCTGGATGCTTCTGAAAATTGACAGATGGATCTAGACTGAACGTCCATGTGGAAGGAGCCTAAATGTCTTTGGGTATCCTAAGGCCCTTGCAGTCCTTCTTCTAAAATACTTTTTGCAATTATGTTACAAAACGCAGTAAAATGCCTGGGCCCTTTATTGAGCCACTGTAAGCTGAGAACCTACTGAGAGCTAAAGTAATTGTAATGAGAGTGTTAAGAATATAACTCACATCTTCGGGGGTAAAGATGTTATAGTGAGCTAATCTGACCTCACATTTTGCCCTTATGTCATCAAAGAGAAATGAGGGGAAACCACTCCAAATGCAGTAAACTAACAGGTATACACCTTTCCTAACTCAAAAATTAGTCGTATAGAATGTTAGACTTTTATAGAATTGTGTAGAAAATGGCAGAAAGCTCCACTAGATTTCTCAGTACTATTGCTGAGTGTACCAGGGACATGGCTTCTACTGATACCTCTCCAGGTTTTCTTGAGGGAAGCATAAGAGGTGATGCCTTATTCCATAGTGACTGTGAGATCATATCATAGAACAAAATTAGAAAAAGCTTTTTAATAGGAAATATTTCTGGCCATTTTGGTTCCAGCCAGAAAGATAATACACTCCTAGTCAAACCATGGGCATTCATCTTGTTTGGAAAAACATGGTGGCCATTGTTTGTTTAATATATTTCATACAAAAAAAGAAAGGGATATCTTGCGCCAAAATAAAATTAATGAAAAATATAAAAATTGCTCCCCTTACTAGAAGTAGAAGAACTACCTTAGGTAAAACAATAACTTGTGGGGGTGCTATTGGTAATATATGACATACTTGTGATAAAGTGACTATTGAGTGGGACCACTAGAAAACCAGCCTTCAATACCATAAAAAGGTCCGGTATTGAAGGCTGGGTCTCTAGTGATCCCACTCAATAGTCACTTTATCACAAGTACATCATATATTACCAATAGCGCCCCCACAAGTTATTAATATATTTAATGCCCACAAGTTTAAGGTTCCATGCACACTAGCATTTTTTTAAGTACATATAAGCTGTTATAAGCATTTAGGAGCAGAAAAAAAATGTTTATGTAGAGTTTTTTAGTGTTTATTGAGCAGAACAAAATGCTGAACACTCCTAAACACCCCTAAACGATTCTAAACACTACTAAAATGCTACTAACAGCTTTTTTTTTTGCTTTTTATTTATTTGGTCTCTCCATCTACTGTAAAAACACTAATAAAATGCTAATGAACCTAACTCAGGTCCTAAAAGCTACTAAAATGCTACTATAAGCCAGCACAAAAATGCTATTATCAGCATTTTTCATCCAGCGTTTTTTTCTAGCATTTTTTGAGCTTATAAAAACACTAGTGTGCATGGAGCCTTAAGCCCTGTACATAGAGGCAGAATGTTGGGAGACATCTGCCAGTTAGAAAAAAAACATCTGACATTCTGCCCGTGTGTATGTCGGTCTGCCGGACGTGCATGCTGGAAAATCAGCATCTGTCCGACTCCCGATCAGCGTTTTCAGCCTATCGCCGATCAGAGTGTTCTGTCGGTTCTTCCGTCCCCCTGTCAGAACACAACAGCTCAGGTCAGAGATCACTGAACTAACCTTGCATGGTTAGTAAAGCGGCTCCGACCGAAGCTGACAGTTTTTTTTTCATTCAACTCGTGGGTTTGAGCAAAAAAAAGAAAACGAATAGTGTGTACCCAGCTTTAGGATACCATATGGCTGTGATAATTGGAAGCATAATATTGTGGAGGAAAACTTGTGACTGTTGTGAGCAATAAGAACCTCTGTGGATCTGTATTATTGCAGACTACAATTAGTCATTTAGAAAAATATCTGCCTTCCCCTATTTGGTTGCTGCTGCTGGTAGTTGGTTTATTTGGCCAATACATAAAAAACAAACAAAAAAAAGCATCACTTTTAAGGACCTGGGTTATAACTGTGTTTAACCACTTAAGGGCCGCCCCACATACATATACTGCAGAAGGACGGCCCTTTAGCGTGAAATTACGTACCTGTACATGATTTTTTTCTTCAGGACCTGGGGCGCACAAGCTTGCCACCGGCCACCCACTCTCGGTGTGATTGGACACAACGGGAGCCAATCAGCGGGTCCGGTGAACCCGATGTCCCCTGGGACCCGCCAATCGTTCCAGAGGCAGACAGAACTGTCACAGGAGAAGACAAAGATCTTGTGTTTCTGCTAAGCAGGAACACGGATCTCTGTCTTCTTACAGTTAAAGCATATCCCTAACAGTTAGAAATCACCCCCTAGGGACACATTTAACCCTTTGATTGCCCCTGATGTTAACCTCTTCCCTACCAATGACATTAGTACAATGACAGTGCATATTTTTTAGCACTGATCACTGTATCCATGTCACTGATCCCCAAAAAAGTGTCAAAAGTGTCACTTAGTGTCCAATTTGTCCGCTGCAATGTCGCAGTCCTGCTATAAGTTGCTGATCGCCTCCATTAATAGTAAAAAAAATATATATAAAAATTCAATAAAAATATCCCATAGTTTGTAGACACTATAATAACTTAGTAAACCATTCAATATATGCTTTTTGGGATTTTTTTTTACCAAAAATATGTAGCAGAATACATATTGGCCTAAATTGATGAAGTAATTCGATTTTTTACATTTTTCTATTGGGTGCATTTTATAACAGAAAGTAAAAAATATTGTTTTTTCTTCAAAATTGTCTGTCATTTTTTGTTTATAACGCAAAAAATAAATACTGCAGAGGTGATCAAATACCACCAAAAGAAAGCTCTATTTGTGGGAAAAAAAAGGACATCAATTTTTTTTGAGTACAGCGTTGCACAACTGCGCAATTGTCATTTAAAGCAACGCAGTGCCGTATCGCAAAAAATGGCCTGGTCATGAAGGGGGTAAAACCTTCCGGGGCTGAAGTGGTTAATGGAGGTCCAGTATCGTATGTAGTAAGATCACAAATAATTGAGAGAGACAAGGATTTGTTGTGTTTCTGAACCTTCTAATGTGCTGCACTTCATTCTTTACACATTCCTACAGATCATTTTTATTATAACAGGATCGGTAAGGAAGGAGATTGCTTGTGGATATGGTTCTTATGCCGTGTACACACGGGCGGACATTTCGACTTTCTACAGACTTTTGACGGACTTCCGACGAACTTTTGAACGAACGGACTTGCCTACACACGATCACACCAAAGTCTGACGGATTCGTACCTGATGATGTTTGACCGGACTAAAATACGGAAATTAAAAGTTAGTAGCCAATAGATGCCCTAGCATCGGTTTTCGTCCGTCGGACTAGCATACAGACGAGCGGATTTTTTGACCGGACTCGAGTCCGTCGGACAAATTTGAAACATGTTCCAAATCTAAAGTCCGTCAGATTTTCGACTGAAAAAGTCTGCTGCAGGTCCGATGGAGCCCACACATGGTCGGATTGTCCGTCGGACCAGTCCGGTCGAAAAGTCCGCCCGTGTGTAGACGGCATTACTGTTAAAATGATGGGGTGTTCAAAGATTGTTGATATTAGCCACTGCCATTATTAAATCCTTGTAAGGTTATCATAAAATATGAATATACACTTGACTTCTGTATGGTATCAACAGCACAAGGAGTAGGTCCTCTCACCTTCTCAGTGTTGGCCTACATTTATAAAAAATAGAGTGGCCCGGGGGGTCATTTGTTACTTTGTATCTTTTGCCAGCACCTTGTTTCTATCCACCGTATTAAAATGGAACCTCAATCGAAACATTCTAAAACAGATGACTCAAGCTATAGCCTGGTTTTTTGTTGAGTTATGCAATTACAGTACCATGATTTATGCTACTGGAAGTGTGTTGGATCATATATGGAGGTATTAAAGTATGAAACTGTAACTGGCAGTTTTAAACATCCTTGTACAGAACTATAATCTGCTAAACACTGTTTGAATAGAAGTTGATATTTTCCAGCCTTCCACTGTCAGTGACATCGTCCAGAAGGTACTAAACTGGAAAATGGTATTTATTAAAGATTATGCTTTTTGTGTCTATCTGGATTATGTTAGCGCTAGCGTTTGTTCACACAAGAATAGTCAGCATATATCTACATTTTATGTGCTGTCATCTGGCAGTGTTGTCAACATTATTACATGTTTTAATCCTGTGAACTCAGGATTATTGCTTTAAATTGTCCCACAGTTCTACAATAAATGGATATCCAGATGCCTCAAGGAAATCTAGTGTCAAAGAATAATGTTGTGGTCAGAAATAAGGTACAGTTGAGCAGAAGCAGGAGTTGAAGAAACTATGAGCAGATCGCTGCTTCTGCCCAGCAACTGGGAATAGGAGTCTCATTGTGGAGCAGATCCTAATCATCCATTAGTTAGCCCTTCAGATTCAGTGTATTAGAAGGGTGTGTGATGGCGAGGGGCAAACCCCAGACAGAAATAAACAGTCAGATGGGACAGAGTGGGAAAGGGGCGTTGGAATGCTTTGTGTGGAGATGTGACATCACATGCTGTCATTCTAAAGAGAATGAGGTAAAAGAAACCCATTCCTTCTCTACACAGCCAATGTACTCTTAAGCAACAAGAGAAACATGCTACACGCACAACTGCTTTCTTAACCACTTACAGACCGGAAGACTTTCCCCCTTAATGACCGGGCCTTTTTTGCGTCATTTTAACTTGCAATTGTGCAGTCGTGCGACGTTGTACCCAAAAAAAATTGACGTCCTTTTTTTTCCCCGCAAATAGAGCTTTCTTTTGGTGGTATTTGATCACCTCTGCGTTTTTTATTTTTTGTGCTATAAACAAAAAAAGAGCGACAATTTTGAAAAAAAACAAAAAAAAAAACAAACAATATTTTTTACTTTCTGCTTTAATAAATATCCCCCTAAAAAATGTAAAAAAAAAATATTTCTTTATCATTTTGATCTCAAATTACATTAGCCGAGGCCTAAACATCCATGCAGTAGAACTTGGAGTGCATATGAACAGAGGACCAGGTGGTGACCTTGCAAATCTGAGAAGCAGATGCTTGATGCTGTAAAGCTCAAGAGACACAAACAGCCCTGGTGGAATGAGCTATGATAGCTATGATAAGTTGCCTGATACACCTGGTAAAGGAGGAGTGGAAAGCAGGATGCACTTAACAAAGGTCCACAGTCAGAACAAAAAGAGACTCAGTTTTGCGAACAGAAGCTGTTGTTGCCAGGTAGACCCTGACAGCCCTGACACATCAAGGCAATGTAAGCCAATTTCCTTGTCATATTTTGGGGCAGGAAAAAGGCAAGGAAGGACTATGTCATCATTGAGATGGAAAGATTAAACTCTCTAATGTAGGAAGGAAAGTTTTGGTCTCAAAACCACCTTGTCCTTGTACAAAACAAGAAAGGTACAAGAAAGAGCTGACAACTCAGAAAAATACCCAACAGATGTAATGGCCACCTTAGGCAACCTTACAAGAGAGGTCTTCCAACGGAATGTCTCTAATCAGTTCAAAGAGGGATCTCTGTAGAATGGAGAGCACCAGCTTAAGATCCCAAGGTCACACAGGAGGTCCAGTTGGGGAATTTATAGGAGCAGCTCCCTGAAGGGAAGTCTTGATTAAGGATTGTGAGGCAAGACCTATCCCTTTAACCTAAGTGAACAAAAAGGGGGTGGAAGGCACGTGATATAACACATGAATCAAAGTGATATGATTTATTCATAGACAAAGTAGATAAATACAAAGAAATTACTATGAATTCATTAAAATGGGATACAAGGTATTCATTAAAAATTAATAATTCATTATGCCCATGCAAGGGCAAATGCACAAGGTAGGCTAACGTGTTTTGAGGTTTTCCCTCGTCATCAGAGCCTTGGCGAGAAGAAGAAGAAAAAGAAAGTCTGTAGGGTGTGGTAAATACACATAAAAAAGGAATGGCTGATTCAGAGATGTATCATGTAGTAGGTGATGTATTCTCCTTTACTCTAGAGGTTTCCACATCACAACGCTCTAGATGAGATAAATACCAAATGTATGTGTGTATGATTAAGGTTCTAGTAGAAGGCACATGTGTACAAAGTGTTGAAATTATACATTATACATTGTAATTACAGACAAAATACGTATGAAGTAGGTTAAAACATTAGAACATGGAGCCACTTCCGGACCGCCACACGCCAATGTACGTAACCCCGTGTTCGACCGGCGGTCTGGTACAAAATAAAAGAGGTCTCTGCGGCAGATTTACTGCAAGATCACTTTTATCGATGGCGGGAGAGGGGCCCCCCTCCAGCCACGATCCTCTGCCGCTTACAGGAGCAGTCGGCAGCGGCGGAGGCAATCGGATCCTTCCCGTGGCTGTGCATGGAGATGAGTGTGCATGACACTGCAGGGCGGAAGCGACGTCAAAACGTCACTTCCGCCCATAGCTCTTAAACGGCCATTTTTTTTTCATTTTTTTAAATGACAATTTTTTTTATTGCATTTCAGTGTAAGTATGAAATCTGAGGTCTTTCTGACCCCAGATCCCATATTTAAGAGGTCCTGTCATGCTTTTTTTCTATTACAAGGGATGTTTACATTCTTTGTAATAGGAATAAAAGTGACACTTTTTTTTTTTAAACAGTGTAAAAATAAAAAACAAAAGCTAAAATAAATAAGAAAAAAAAAAATGTAAACGCGCCTCATCCTGCTGAGCTCGCGTGCAGAAGCGAACGTATACGTGAGTAGCACCCGCATATGAAAACGGTGTTCAAACCACACATGTGAGGTATTGCTGCGATAGATAGAGTGAGAGCAAAATGTAACGCAAAACATGCAACCTGTAGAATTTTTAAAATGTCGCCTATGGAGATTTTTAGGGGTAAAAGTTTGTCGCCATTCCACGATTGGCACAATTTTGAAGCGTGACATATTGGGTATCAATTTACTCAGCATAACATTATCCTTCACAATATAAAAAAAAAAATTAGGCTAACTTTAGTTTGCTGTTTGGGGGTTCTAAGTCATTTTCTAGCAAAAAAAAAATGTTTTTTAAACTTGTAAACACCACACCTAAAAAAGAGACTCAGTTAAGGTATTAAAGCATTACAACATTAAAACATTAGGGCATTGAAAGTTATTGGAAACCATTAAAAAATTATTAAAAAACCATTAGGAGCTGAAAATTATTATTATTCTTTTAAAATTGTTACTAAAACATACTCAAAAGGTATTAGAGCAGTGAACCATTAAAACCGTAGGCCATTAGCTCTACTTGCTATAGTGGGTTCACTAATACACAGTTATAGTTTAGAGTTTAAACACAGGTGCATATATATATACACACAAATAAATATGTACACGCATAAACGCACATATTCACATACATATACCAACATATACGCATACACAAAGAAAAATGCATATATTCCACAGAATGGAAGTCACTAGTTATATTCAGCGGTGACAAGATTGGAAAAGTACTTGTGTAGACGCACCTGTGTATATTAAAACGCATAGACGCATGTGTGAAAAGGTGTGTATAAGGGTTTGAACCTGTGAGAGTACCCACTGCCTACTGCAAATAAAGTGAGTTGACAGAGTAGTAGGGAAATAGGGGGGAATCTGGATGACGCCTACTTACATGCCATAGAATGAATGGTTGGTTTTTTATATGTTGTTTGTCTGTCATCTGTTCCTACAGAGATATCAATGACACAGAAAGATGGACCCGGAGGGAATGACTCAATATACTAATAAAATGCAGACACAACAGTATCAGTAGGTATAGAGGGAAAAGGCTACATTGAATCATCCATATTACTAAAAAAGATGTAGAAATTGCGCCAACTCCTAAAGAAAGATAAAGCAGCCAACACAGCAATTTGACCGTTGCAAGTGTGAAACTATGACTACACCCCACCACTACCCACTGCGCTGTTTTTATACTTTTTTATGCCGTTTTTTTATATCAATTTTATTTTGAGCCGAGTTTTTACTGCCCTCACCTGTAAAGAATTTTTTTTGGAGCTTACTCCGTAATAAAGTGCTCTTACGCTTTCTACAAAATAAGGATTTACACTATGTGGAGGCTTTTTTCTTTTCTTTGCTTATTTGCACCTATGACGGGCTTTTGAGGAAACGGTCATCTGGCGACCGAAACTGTATCCTGGGGACCCTGGACCCTAACCTGGTATAACATCTGAGGATTTCTGACAAGATGCTTCACGAGTCTTCCTACAGATCTTCATCCCATACCGCTTGACGGTGCAAGCTCGTTTGACTCACCGCCACGGCCTGTGAGTCCACCTGATCTGGTAAGCGCATCCTTTTGCTTTTTCTTTCTCCGTGTTGAGACCACCCACATGAGTCACGAATCTGCTTGTCCCCAAGGATCCTTCCTAAACAATCTATAATCATCCTGTAGGAAGACGGCTTGCGCCCAGTTGGCTGCGGGACTAAATAGGAATACCCCATCCATCCATTAATAGACTGGGAGTTTCCATATATGTTTACCCCTCTTAGTGATTTGGATGTCCTCTTTCTTGGTTTCTATCTTAATCAACATTTTTGTCGAACAGCATACCCAGTTTATTGAGATACCTTGCATCAATATTTACCTGTATTGCTTTTTGGAATATGGTTCTATATGCACGATTGTTTCTTTATTAACGCATAGGTTGTTACTGAGTATTCTATTCCCCTACACATCTAAGTATTCACTACTTTTTATGCTCCACAAAACAATCACCTCCTACTCCCCCACACATCCAAGCATTCACTACTTTTTATGCTTCACAAAACAATCACCTCTCACTTCACAAGTTTAGACTTTAAGTTTTATTATTCTCTTTTAGAGATCATTGTTATTTGACTAGTAACAGGTGTCTCACCATTCATTAGCGCCACACTTTTTATGTTTATTACATCCATATTACTAACCTGCATTTGGACTTGTTGTGAGGCTGCAGCCCATACACATCAGCTGCAGGCTAAAGGCTGTCCTGGGAGTTCTGCAATCCTCCTAGCGCATGTGTATGGGCTACAGCCTCAAAAACAAGTGATTTAATTTATTTGTATATATATATATATATATATATATATATATATATATATATGCATCTGTGTTTAAGCTCTAAACTACAACTGTGTTTTAGTGAACCCACTATAGAAAGTAGAGCTAATGGCTTACGGTTTTAATGGTTCACTGCTCTAATACCTTTTGAGTATGTTGTAGTAACACTTTTAAAAGAATAATAATAATTTTCAGCTCCTAATGTTTTTTTAATAATACATTTTTTAATGGTTTCCAATGGCTTTCAATGCCCTAATGGTTTAATGTTTCAGTGCTTCAATACCTTAATGACTCCATGTTCTAATGTTTTAACATTTTTCATACGTAATGTATAATTTCAACACTTTGTACACATGTGCCTTCTACTAGAACCTTAACTATACACACATACATTTGGTATTTATCTCATCTAGAGCGTTGTGATGCGGATACCTCTAGAGCAGGAATATGCAATTAGCGGACCTCCAGCTGTTGCAGAACTACAAGTCCCATGAGACATAGCAAGAATCTGACAGCCACAAGCATGACACCCAGAAGCAGAGGCATGATGGGGCGTGTAGTTTTGCAACAGCTGGAGGTCCGCTAATTGCATATCCCTGCTCTAGAGTAAAGGAGAATACATCACCTACTATGTGATACATCTCTGAATCAGCCATTCCTCTTCATGTGTATCTACCACACCCTACAGACTTACTTTTTCTTCTTCTTCTCTCCAAGGCTCTGATGAAGAGGGAAAACCTTGAAACATGTTAGCCTACCTTGATCATTTGCCCTTGCATGGGCATAATGAATTATTAATTTTTATTTCCCGGGTATGATAAAGTTTGAAACACAAAATCATAAATTATAATATAATACATAACTATAAATAATTTTAACAAATAATAATATAATAATAATACATTTTAATAATAATACATTTTATTCAATAATCAAATAAAAAAACACTGAAATTTGTTTGCAGAATCGTTGCTGTTGTCACTTTCCGTGTCTGATGACAAATTTCCCCACAAATCACTATCGCTCAATTCTTCAAGCGATTCTAATTCATTATTGCTGTTTTCTAGCTGGTCTAAAACCGCTTTTGACTTAAAGGGACACTTTTGGGATGCCATGGACGTTCTCAAGTTTCCAGGCAGAAAGAACAGTATATATAATATAAAACTGCAGACAGAGCAGACAGGGCACTGGACAAAGCATTAGGGACAAAAGGGAGGTGAAATGATTTGATACAGTAATGTAATCTTACAGATTACAGTGTATTGTGTGCGTTCTGTATTTTTCACTTTTTTTAATTTGCCGCCAGCCTCCACCCCCATGCGTTGCGACGCTTTCAGGAAACAGAGCCTGGCACAGTGATAAATCAGGCGAATGACACAGCCCGCGGATACAGCATGAGGACATCACAAGATCCTGGGGACAAGGTAAGTAACTTTACCAGGATACTGTGATGCAATCCCGAGTGTGACTCGGGGTTACCGCTTTTGGTAATGAAAATTCACCCCGAGCCACACTCAGGAATACTGCCAGGGGGGGGTTAAGGTACTTACGGCCAGATGCTGTTCTGTTCAAGACCAGGCTGAAGGAAAGCCAAGATGTGAGAGACAGAGAATTCCTTGGTACTCATATTACTGTCTTCGCACCAGACAATGTAAGCCTTTTATGTGCAATTGTAAATCTTATGCCCCGTACACACGATCGGATTTTCTGACAACAAATGTTGGATGTGAGCTTGTTGGCGGAAAGTCCGACACTGTGTATGCTCCATCGGACATTTGTTGTCAGACTTTCCGCCAAAAATGTTGGCTAGCAGGTTCTCAAATTTTCCACCAACAAATGTTTGTTGTCGGATTGTCCAATCATGTGTACACAAGTCCGTCGGACAAAAGTCCATGCATGCTCGGAAGCAGAAGCGGTCGGTCTTGTAAACTAGCGTTCGTAATGGAGAATTAACATTCGTGACGTAGCAAATTATGAACCAAATGCAGAGCAAAATTCTCTTCTTATTTAATGGGATAATAATGAAGCTGCTTTGCTGGTGATACTGATGGAGTTATTGCAAATGAATGTTCAAATGATATCAATAATAATATTATTATGGTTTTTTTTTATTTGTGCAAGTTACCACAACACCATTATCCCCTAGTTTTTAAGAACAAAGATACAACTATGTTGGTGTCCCTTGTTAATTTTGCATTGTATTTTTTAGAATGTAACTGCCTACTCCCAAACTGTCATTTGAAGTAAAAGACATAGCCATAGCCAAGTATTATTTTACACAATTTTTTTTAATGTGCATTAAAAAAAAAAAAATAGACGTGCTATCTGCCAATAGAACTTAACCAAAAAGTGCATTCTATGCATTCAAAAATATAGAAAATATACCAAATCAAATCGTTATTCAACCAAAAAAAAAACGTCAAAGCAATATCTCCAAGGCCACTAATAAATAACACGTTATCTCCCCTGATTCCGCAACATGTCTGGTTGACGACCGGCTGTTCAGAAACAAACTGAAAAGCGCTAAATGAAAAACGCAAAAAGAAAAGCGCAAATCAACACTCATCAAACTTCCACTAACACAAAATTAGCAGAAGGAGCCCAAAGAGTGGTGCTAAAGAGCTGAAAAACCACGTAGTACGTCTAGTACGTCACTACGTTCGTAATCGTTGGCCAACTTTTGTGTGACCGTGTGTATGCAAGACAAGTTGGAGCCAACAACCTTCAAACAAAATTCCACGGTTTTGTTGTCGGAATGTCCGATCGTGTGTACGGGACATTACGGTTGAATTTGCTTGCTCAGAGTAAGGTGAAATTAATCCTAGTCAGGAATAGGCCTACCTTTTAGGACTTGGGCTTCAACAGCCTTGATGTTAAAGCAAACAACTGAGAAACAGGATAGAATAGGAGTCCTTGTGCCAGTAAATCGGGTCTGTTTGGAAGAGTCCAAGGCTTATTTGCAAGAAGTCTGAGTATGTCTGTGTACCATGTTCTTCTGGGCTACTTTGATGAGATGAGAATAGGACCCTTTTCCTCTCTGCCTTGCATGGCAGTTGAGGAAGATCTTCATCTTCATTCTTCAGGGATGGCATAATCGAGCTTAAATTGAGTCAAATAAATCAGCAGGGCCTCTAGTGCGAAGGCTAGAAGATCCCTAGTCTTGGCCACAAATTTGTTCAGCTTGCTGTTGAACCTAGAAGCAAGGATGTCAACCTGGTTTTTCCCACCTTTGAGATTTTGAAAGATCTCTGGATGCAGAGACCACTCCCCTGGGTCTAGGCATTGATGGCTTAGGAAGTCCACCTGCAAATTCTCCACTCCAGGGGTGTAGATGGCCAAGAACTGGAATATAAGTTTCTTAGCAGAAGAAAGAAGCCAAGAAGACATGTTTCTTTTGGCGCCCCTTGATGATTTATGAAGGCCACTGTTGCATTGTCTGATTGTTCCCTGACTGGGTGACCTTGCAGAAGGGAGGTCTAGTGCTACAGAAACAATCTGATGGCTGTCAATTCCAAAATGTTAATTAGAATTATTGGCTCCTGTGGGGACCGGGTCCCCTGGACAGCCAGTGAACTGTAAACTTCACCCCAGCATGTAAGACTGGCATCTATGTCACCACCTTCCAGGGCATGCGAAGGAACGATTTTCAAATTCCTGGGCAGGATAGGAGATCCAAGAAGCCAGGGAAAGCTTTTTCTGGCTGGACAGAAGCATGCAAGGATTGGATTTGTTTGTACCACATTATGACTATGTTGGATTGAAGAGGTCTGGAGTATGACTGGGCAAAAGGAACTGCCTCAAAGAAGGTTACCAACAGTTCCAAAACCCTCATGGAGAAGTTAACTGAAGGGTACTTTGACTTCACGTGGGGCCTTAACAAAACAAATGTCTAAAGAAAAAATAAATAACACTGCGCTAACCCAATATATAAAAAAAGCAGCTACATAAAATATGACCAGTATTATAAACACAAATAAAAATGAAATGTAGCGCTAGTGATGATGACCGATGGTAGTGAACACATCAGTGATAGCAGCCATTGGAAAAGGCACATGGATAAAACGCATGTGACATGATAAAAAATAATAAATGAAAAGTAAAATGCAATAATGTCCCAATGTATATAGCCGTAAAACAAAAAGTCCCAGAAAGAACTGTGTGTAAAATATATTGAACTGGTATGGACATCTTCTTGTCTGTATGTCATTGATTGTACGATCTTGAACTGGAAACAGATAAAATACGCTTACCAGAGGAAGTGGATTCGGATGCCGGTGACACCGAATCAAGCAGACTCAGAGATCCCAGATGGACGATGGTTGGTCCCAGAAACCCCGGATCTCAAGGGGAATCTTTCCTCTGTAATCCAAATCGCGACTGCCGGTCCAGAAGGCCAAAGGGGGGTCACAGCCACAGGAAAGTCTCCAAAGTATGGGTGGTTCCCAAAAAGATATATAAAACGCCAATAGTGCAGATCAAATGACGTATTTTTATTGGATATCACCAATAATCAACAAACAATGTAAAAAGCGTGATCACGTAAAAAACGATAAAATCAAGTGTAGGGAAGAGTAAGGCTCGCCTGACGTGTTTCCTCCACATGGACTTCAACTGGGGCATCAAACTCATCTCCTTAACAAAACAACTTTCTCCTGAGGAAGGAAATTTTTGGCTTGGGTTGTGTGTAAGATTAGACCCAGGTACAACAGATGGTGTGAGAGTTGGAGCACAGACTTTGGAGAGTTGATTATCCAGCCATAGGTTTGAAGGAACTGAATCATCCTTGTTGGCAGACAAGATGTTGGCTGAGGAGTCCTTTAGTAGGAGGTTGTCCAGGGAAACTGTGACATGAAAGCTCAGGGTTTGCAGAAGAGCCAGAAGCAGAGCAAGCATCTTTGTGGCCACATGGTGTGCAGAAAAAAGCCTAGTATTACAAATTGGAAGTGTTGGTCTCTCACTACAAAATGCAGAATGCATTGATGTGAGGGAAAGGTGCGAATATGTAAATAGTCATCTTGTATTTCTACTGATGCTAGAAATCCCGCTTGTCTGAAAGAAGCACTGATAAATCTTGTTGATTCCAAAATGTTGTTACATGATGAAATATCTTCGCTGGGAAAAGACAGTGATTATTGCTAGTGGCTTTAGCAGCTGCTAGTGATATTGACAGGTAAAACCCAGCATGCTGGTTGAACCCAAGTTGATCAATCGATCAGCTTGGTACATTCAGCCTGCCCATATATGGTTCGAATCTCTGGCCAAGATTTCGGCTAAGGGAGCAGGGTCCTCAAGGACAGGTTCCTAGTATCTATTTATTTGTCTTGTTCAGTTAAAGTGGTATTAAACCCAAAACCCAAAATATAAAATATTGCAGTTTATCATCCATTAGATGTGTTGAATGCATTCTTTTTTTTATCTTTTTACCATTTGAATTCACCTGGTGATCTGGCCAGTAACACACATCCTCTATTAGTGTGTCTCCACTCTGGATGAAGGAGCAGAGAGGCACCTTTGGACTACAGCAGCCTTGGTAATCTTGGGGGGAGGGTGTGTTATATGGACTAGCAGATTTAGATACATTTAACAAATTGAAGCTGAACTCCAACCATCACTTTATAACCAGGTATAACAAACATTTTTTTTTTCATTTTGGAATTAAGGTTTTACATAAATAAGTAAAAACTGTTCATTGTAAACACCCCTGTCAATAGTAAATGGTTTGTCTCAACCCTGTAACTAATATATCTGCAGGACAGCTTGTTTTGTTGAAAAACAAAAGACTTACTGGCTGGATCGCCATGTGAAAATAAAAGAAAGAGAGCCTAAATCAGAAAACAAATGCAGCCACATCTAAGAATTAGTAGGCTACAATATAATAAATGTTTGCTTTTGGGTTTAATAACACTTTAACAATAGTCTGGAAAATAGACATGGCAGCAATGGCTAGTTGTAGGGCAGGACCTGCACAGGCAAAGAAGGCCTTTAAGAGGGCATGCAGTATATCAACAAAATCCTTAAAAGAGGGAACATATGCAATAAGAACTGTAAGGTGCTTATTGAGAACTGAAATTGCAGGATCCACAGCTGGAACAGTGCATTTCTGTTTAAATTCCTTTTCTATAGGATACATTTCTGCAAAAAGCTTGTTAGTGTGAATACCCTCTCAAGATTGGGCCTGTCTTTATAATGTGCACAATGACCCCAACTAAGGAAGGCAAACAGAGGGGGTTATTTACTAAAAGAAAATCCACTTTGCACTGCAAGTGCACTTGGAAGTAAAGTCGCTGTAGATCCGAGGGGGACATGCAAGGAAAATAAAAAACAGCATTTTAGCTTGCACATGATTGGATGATAAAATCAGCAGAGCTTCCCCTCATTTCAGATCTACCCCTTAGATTTAGAGCGTCTACACTTCCAAGTGTACTTTCAGTGCAAAGTGGATTTGCCTTTTGGAAATAACCCCCAGAATGTGCACTTTACAAGTGCAGTTGCTCCAGAGCTTAGTAAATGAGGAACAGTTCTGCTGATTTCCCTCTACCAATCACGTGCAAGAAAAAATGCTTTTTTTTTTTCCTTTCATGTGATTGGGTATTCTTTGCAGAGGGAAGCATTAACTCATTTACTAAGTCCCTTACTAAGTCCTGGAGCAACTGCACTTGCAGAGTACAACTGCCAGAGAAATCAGCTTTTCTCAGGCCGTAATAGGACATTTCTCCGGGACAGGGGAACAGCTATCACCCTGAAAGGTGATTTGAGTTCCCTGCAGGCTGTCTGCAGAACCCATGGCATTTTACTCTTTTTTTCCAGTTCCCTTGAGCCTGTGATCTGCCATTGCTAAGTGAGGGGATCCCCAATGAGGTATTCACAGCATCAGGAGTGCAGCGAAGTGTTGTGTGGGCGGGAATGTGACATCTGGGATGCTGACACAGTTACCTCCTAAGACTAAGTCTAAAGAGAAGGAGAGAAACCACCAATTTTTAAATTGGTTGCACTGAAAAACATTTGAGACCAAATGGCAGGGGTTACCACAATCAATTGAATAACTCCTAAATCCTTTGCCTGATATGCACTGTGGATTGTGTAATTAAAAGCAAGGAACTCATGTCAATATACAGGGAGACGCTATCTTAGCTCATCCATGATGTTTTACCTACCAGGCTTTGCCCATCATGATGGGCTGACCCCCTAAGGAGTCTTCAGTATAAGGAAACCATAGCAATGGGCCACAGTCATGGACCTGTAGAGCACTCTACTACACTACACACATTGCACTACATGCCAAGGTGAGCACCTAAAACGGGATCCAGGGTCTAAAGCAGGGGTCTCAAACTGGCGGCCCTTCAGCTGTTGTGAAATTACAAGTCCCATCATGCCTCTGCCTGTGGGAGTCATGCTTGTAACTGTCAGCCTTGCAATGCCTCATGGGACTTGTAGTTCTGCAACAGCTGGAGGGCCGCCACTTTGAGACCCCTGGTCTAAAGTAAACATTGCAGGCTAGCCCCATGTAGTGGGGTCCGGGGACCATCCGCAAGGTAAACGCCAAGACCGGTCCAGAACCTGCTAGGTAGCCATAGATAGTAAGCAGTCAGATCTTGATAGAAGCCGTCTTAGCTCATGAAGTTAAAATAGGTGCCCACAAAGAGAAAAAATACACTCACTGGCTACTTTATTTGGTACACCTGTTCAATTGCTTGGTAACACAAATTGCTAATCAGCCAATTATGTGGCAGCAACTCAATGCATTTAGGCATCTAGATGTGGTGAAAACGACTTGCTGAAGTTCAAACTGAGCATCAGAACGGGGAAGAAAGGGGACTTAAGTGACTTTGAATGTGGCATGGTTGTTGGTGTCAGATGGGCTGGTCTGAGTATTTCATACACTGCTGATCTTCTGGGATTTTCATACACAACCCTCTCTAGGGTTTACAGAGAATGATCCGAAAAAGAGAAAATATCCAGTGAGCGGCAGTGTGAACAAAAATGCCTTGTTGAAATAAGAAAAGGGGTTAGGCAACAGATTTTTTGGTACCATTATGAGACATCACAATAGATTAAAATCACAACTTTTTATTACAAATTGTTTAACATTACAAAACACTTAGGATAAAACACAGAAAAATATAATAATGAAGTTATCTCTCTACAGTATATGGCTGTACTACACCCACACAATGGATTCACTTGTACCAAGGTTATTCGTTCAAGGAAGAGATGTGAATGTAGCTAGTCAATACTCAACAAGTTTTGCAGTCGCACGCTTCTTCAGGAGTAAATTTGTGGGAATGGAGTGCTACAATGATGTAGCAATATGGACTACAATTGCAACAAACAGTTATTCCCTACCCTATCTGTATATTAAATTATCCCTCTAGTGCCCCGTGTTACTAGACTGACATCATATTTGTGAGACCAACCAAAGGAATTGTGGGATTAGTAGTTCTACCAGATGGCTATTCCTCTGCATGGTTATACACCCGAACCACATATCACAGGGTTCTTTGCTACCATCAGAGAGATTGCTGGAAAGGGCTATAAAAGAAACCAGAAACCCGTCCCGGGGTCTCTTCCTCCTGGGCCTCGTGTGTAAAGGATCTCTCCGTGCATGGGGAGCGAGGTTGCCGCCTACTATGTGGTGTACAGCATTCCTACCCTACTATGAGGGGATTCAGGACTGCCTGCTGTTCGTTGGACATCTGATCAGCACCACCTCGACAGTTCAGCAATCAACGTTTCGTGCTTCACAACGGGCGATCATCACAAGTGGGTCCGCAGTCAGGACGTCCATCCGGAAGTCGCTAGCTGGAAGGCATTGAATTGGCCTGGTCGTATTCGAACCCTTTATATAGGCATCTTTAGCTACAGTCATCACAAGATATACTACCACTCTGTTACTACACCTAACTGGAAACAGTTTATGAGCTCCTACTGCCGGTGAAGACCATCAGATCTGCAACAGGGACATTCTGTCACTGCTACTTATGGCCTGTACACACGATCCGAATATCGTACGAAAACTGTCGTCTGAGGAAGAATCGTACGATTTTTGGATCATGTATACACTACTTTCGAGAGCTGATCACGACAGTTCATCCGATATTATTCGATCGGACAAGCACAAAAATTTTCCTCGTTTGATACCAGATCGTACGATTTTCGTTTCATCAGTATAGTTGTCGTCCGAAAATACAATACTAATACATTACAACACATGACATCACTTCGGATTTTTTTTTCTGTCGTACGAGAATTTTCGGGACTTTAGTTACCTATTCAATTTCTACCTGCAACTATTAGGCGAAAAAAGTCATACGATCTGTCGTACGATATTCGGATCACGTGTACGGGCCATTAGAGGGCTCTCATACCATCCATGTTTAGCTTCATCTCTCATTAGGATCAAAGGTTAAACAGGCCAGCCTGGGTTTCTCTTTCAAGAAGTATTGTCAGAATTGATACTTAACTTCTGCTTATCCTTTCAGGTTATGTTCAGGTGGTACTCCATTGTACATATGTGCATATAATAATCTGTTATTGCCAACTGTCTTAACTGGCATTTTCCTGAGGAGTCATTCAACTGAGTTTGTGCTGCTATCCCAAGCTCAGTTGAACCATGACCACCTTTGTACAACCATACCTCACCTGAAGTATTCCAGTAAACGTTAACAGAATATAAACATAAAGGGGGTTATTTACGAAAGGCAAATCCACTTTGCCCTACAAGTGCAAATTACAAGTGCAAAGTGTACTTGAAATTGCACTGAAAGTACACTTGGAAGTGCAGTCGCTGTAAATCTGAGGGGTAGATCTGAAATGAGGGGAAGCTCTGCTGATTTTATCATCCAATCATGTGCAAGCTAAAATGCTGTTTTTTATTTTTCTTGCATGTCCCCCTCAGATCTACAGTGACTGCACTTCCAAGTGCACTTTGCACTTGTAGTTTGCACTTGTAGTGCAAAGTGGATTTGCCTTTAGTAAATAACCACCATTGAGTGTTGTCTTACTACTTAAAGGTGTTGCAATGATGTCTGAACCCAGAGTGTCAGGTGGGTTGGAATGTTCACAGGGTCATGACAATGCAGATGAGCAGGTAAATCCAAGCAGTCCCCGAGGGGGCATTGCTACAATAATAGAAAAATATAAGAGACAATGTAGTACCAATAATACTCATAATAATTAAGCATTGTATAAGAAATCAAAGCAGAGTTCCACTCATTTGCAAGTTTATTAAAAGTCAGCAGCTACAAAAAGTGTATCTGCTGACTTTTAATAAACAGACATTAACCTGTCCCACAGTCCAGCGATGCAGCCTCCGGAAGCCTCGCTCCTATCCCCCGCTTCTCCACGGCGCTGGCATTGCAAGTGTGCGCACCCGGCTGTGACAGCTTGCAGGGAGCACCCCAAAGCAGCCTCCCCATGTTGAGGGCAAGCGGCCTGGTATGGTTCAGGAGGGGGGCGCTCGCTCGTCCCCTCCCTTTCTAGCCTGCCAGGCTGCATGTTCTTATAAGGAAGGGTCTGGTATGGATTTTGGCGGGAGACCCCCGCCATTTTTTAAAAAATTTTGGCGCGGAGTTCCCCTTAAAATCTATTTAAGGTGGCCGGTGATTGTAGATTCCCATAGAGCAGTAACAGTAAAATACATAAAAAACTAAGGAAAACAGCCCACATTTTAAAAATGCATAGGCACAACATTTTCATAAACATCAAAATACACGGTAGCTGCTGGGTAGCCCCCAATTGGATTACCATATGTGGGGTTAAAAAGCTTTAGATTGTTACCAGCCACCATCAAAATGCCAATGGATCTCCGCATCCAGCCACTTGTGTGCATGATGACCACAGTGCTCCATGACAGTGGCAGATTAAAACAGTTGCTACCACAATCACCCATATGATAATCTGCCACTGCTCCACAGACTTTAAATTAACCACTTAGTGACCACCCCACACACATTTACAGTGGTAGGGCAGCCGCTCTGTGCCAGATCACGTACTAGACACTTCCGGGTCTGAAATGTGTTCGCAATGTGTGATTGGACACAGCAAAAGCCAATCAGCGGGTCTGGCAGACTCGATGTCCGCCGGGGCACACCGATCATTCAGGATACAAGCAGAACGGCAGTCTGTCTATGTAAACAAGGCACATTAGGGGTTAGTTACTAAAGGAAAATCCACTTTGCACTGCAAGTGCACTTGAAAGTAAAGTTGCTGTAGATCCGAGGGGGAAATGCAAGGAAAATAAAAAACAGCATTTTAGCTTGCACATGATTGGATGATAAAATCAGCAGAGCTTGCACTCATTTCAGATCTACCCCTTAGATTTAGAGCAACTGCACTTCCAAGTGCACTTTCAAGTGCACTTGCAGTGCAAAGTGGATTTGCCTTTCATAACTAACCCCCATTGAAATTCTGTCAACAGGGAAAGCTCTGCAAAGCAGGAACACAGATCTTTGCCTTCCCCTAGTCAAAGCACCTCCCCCACGGTGAGTAAGCACAACCTAGGCATACATTTAACCCTTTGATCGCCCCTGGTGTTAAGCCTTACCCTACCAATGTACAGTGACAGTGGAATATTTTTTTTTAACTGATCACTGTATTAGTGGTCCCCAAAAAGTGTCAAAAGTGTCAGTTAGGTGTCCGATTTGTTCCCCGCAATATCGCAGTCCCACTATAAGTTGCTTATCGATGCCATTACTAGTAAAAAAAGAAATAAATAGATAATAAAAAAAGAAATAAAAATGTCCCATAGTTTGTAGACGCTATAACTTTTGCGCAAACCAATCAATATATGCTTGTTTGGCATCATAAAAGAGGAGGATTGGGATTATTGCCGTGCTTGGAATAATTGATACATATAAATGTAAAGTTTAAATAAAATAGTTTAATTAGTGGTACAAAAAGGAGAGAAAAACAGAGAATGCAATTAAAACCGTTTGTAGAGCATATACATAATACATGTACTGGGTCGCTGGTGTCCCAATAAAAGAAGGTGGTCACAGACAGATGTTAAGTCCCAACATGTTTCACCAATGATGGCTTCCTCAGGGGATAATTTGGGACCACCACAAATAGCCCAGCTCTAACACAAAATACAAAGCAAAATATCAGTTGATTATTGAAATAATATTCATACACAAGTGTAAAAGAAACGACATTTGTCGTGACATTCAAGGGAATACATAGCACATACCTCGACCAATTCCAAACCAGGAAATAGACAAATTGGGGGAACCCCCTCAAGGAAAAGAGGAGAGAGGGGGTTTAGATATCAAAAGCACCCCAGCCAGGGATAGTGCAAGGGAGACAGTGCACGGCCGCAGGAGGTAGATAAGGACCCAACTAAAATATGTAAAAACAGACCAGAAAATGTAATTAATATATATACAGTATCTCACAAAAGTGAGTACACCCCTCACATTTTTGTAATCATTTTATTATATCTTTTCATGTGACAACACTGAAGAAATCACACTTTGCTACAATGTAAAGTAGTGAGTGTACAGATTGTATAACAGTGTAAATTTGCTGTCTCCTCAAAATAACTGAACACACAGCTATTAATGTCTAAACCGCTGGCAATAAAAGCGAGTGCACCCCTAAGTGAAAATGTCCAAATTGGGTCCAATTAGCCATTTTCCCTCCCCAGTGTCATGTGACTCATTAGTGTTACAAGATCTTAGGTGTGAATGGGGAGCTGGTGTGTTAAATTTTGTGTTATCGCTCTCACTCTCTCATACTGGTCACTGGAAGTTCAGAATGGCCCCTCATGGCAAAGAACTCTCTGAGGATCTGAAAAAAAGATTTGTTGCTCTACATAATGATGGCCTAGGCTATAAGAAGATTGCAAAGACCCTGAAACTGAGCTGCAGCTTGGTGGCCAAGACCATACAGCGGTTTAACAGGACAGGTTCCACTCAGAACAGACCTCACCATGGTCGACCAAAGAAGTTGAGTGCACATGCTCAGAGTCATTTGCAGAGGTTGTCTTTGGGAAATAGGCGTATGAGTGCTGCCAGCATTGCTGCAGAGGTTGACGGGGTGGGGGGTCAGCCTCAGACCATACGCCGCATACTGCATTAAATTGGTCTGCATGGCTGTCGTCCCAGAAGGAAGCCTCTTCTAAAGATGATGCACAAGAAAGCCTGCAAACAGTTTACTGAAGAAAAGCAGACTAAGGACATGGATTACTGGAACCATGTCCTGTGGTCTGATGAGACCAAGATAAACATATTTGGTTCAGATGGTGTCAAGCGTGTGTGGCGGCAACCAGTTGAGAAGTAGAAAGACAAGTGTGTCTTGTCTACAGTCAAGCATGGTGGTGGGGGTGTCATGGTCTGGGGCTGCAGGAGGGCTGCTGGTACTGGGGAGCTACAGTTCATTGAGGGAACCATGAATGCCAACATTTACTGTGACATACTAAAGCAGAGTATGATTTCCTCCCTTTGGAGACTGGGCTGCAGGGCAGTATTCCAACATTATAATGACCCCAAACACACCTCCAAGATGACCACTGCCTTGTTAAAGAAGATGAGGGTAAAGGTGATGGACTTGGCAAGCATGTCTCTAGAGCTAAACCCTATTGAGCATCTGTGTTGCATCTTTAAATGGAAGGTGGAGGAGCACAAGGTCTCTAAACATCCACCAGCTCTGTGCTGTCGTCATAGAGGAGTGCAAGATGACTCCAGTGGAAACCTGTGAAGCTCTGGTGAACTCCATGCCCAAGAGGGTTAAGGCAGTGCTAAAAAAATAATGGTGGACACACAAAATATTGACACTTTGGGCCCAATTTGGACATTTTCACTTAGCGGTGTACTCACTTTTGTTGCCAGCGGTTTGGACATTAATGGCTGTGTGTTGAGTTATTTTGAGGGGACAGCAAATTGACACTGTTATACAAGCTGTACACTCACTACTTTACATTGTAGCAAAGTGTAATTTCTTCAGTGTTGTCACATGAAACGATATAATAAAATATTTACAAAAATGTGAGGGGTGTACTCACTTTTGTGAGATAATATATATATATATATATATATATATATATATATATATATATATATATATATATATATATATATATATATATATTCTGGACAAAAAACAAAAGTCCAGTTATACAGGCCAATGGTAAGACCCAAGAAATACTCACTATGCTCAAAACCACAAAACAAGTGGGTTCAGGGGCGCCAGTGTGCTGATACAGTATGGAAACGAGACCAAAAACTGTCCCAAAACTTAAGCACAGGACATTTATATCCACTATAAAAGTCCTGTGCTTAAGTTTTGGGACAATTTTTGGTCTCGTTTCCAGCACACTGGCGCCCCTGAACCCACTTGTTTTATGGTTTTGAGCATAGTGAGTCTTGCCATTGGCCTGTATAACTGGACTTTTGTTTTTTGTCCAGAATATATATATATCTATATATCTATATATATATATAGATATATAGATATATATATTAAATTTTCTGGTCTGTTTTTATATATTTTAGTTGGGTCCTTATCTACCTCCTGCAGCTGTGCACAGTCTCCCCTGCACTATCCCTCTTTTCCTTGAGGGGGTTCCCCCAATTTGTGTATCTCCTGGTTTGGGATTGGTCGAGGTATGTGCTTTGTATTCACTTGAATGTTACGACAAATGTTGTTTCTTTTAAACTTGTGTGTGGATATTATTTCTATAATCAACTGATATTTTGCTTTGTATTTTGTGTTAGAGCTGGGCAATTTGTGGTGGTCCCAAATTATCTCCTGAGGAAGCCATCATTGGCGAAACATGTTGGGACTTAACATCTATCTGTGACCCCCTTCTTTTATTGGGACACCAGTCACCCAGTACATGTGTTATGTATATGATCTACAAACAGTTTTAATTGCATTCTCTGTTTTCTCTCCTTTTTGTACAAAGAAACTATTTTATATAAACTTTACATTTATATGTATCAATTATTCCACGCACTGCAATAATCCCAATCTTCCTCTTTTATGATTTCCATTAAACGGGATGAGGTGCATGATATTCTAGAGCCACTCAGATCATCTTCTATTGTCATATGCTTGTTTGGATTTTTTTTACTAAAAATATGTAGCAGAATACATATTGGCCTAAATTGATGAAGAAATTTGATTTTTTTACAGTTTTTTTTTTTGGGGGGGGGGGGGTATGTTTTATAGCAGAATGTAAAAAATATTGTTTATTTTTCAAAATTGTTGGCCTTTTTTTGTTTACAGTACAAAAAATAAAAACCGCAGAGGTAATCAAATACCACCAAAAGAAAGCTCTATTTGTGGGGAAAAAAGGGCAAAAATGTTATTTGGGTACGACCACGCAATTGTCAGTTAAATTAACGCAGTGCTGCATTGCAAAAAATGGCCTGGTCAGGAAGGGGTAAAACTTTCCGGAGCTCAAGTGGTTACACATGTTTTTTGTTTTTTTTTAAATCTAATTTAGTCAATTTTTTTTTAGATTCATTTTTAAAAATTGTTTAAAAGTAATTTATGGTCTCTTCTTGAATGCAGTAACACAAACAGCCAATCAGAGTTTATTCTTCTTAGGCTTGGTTCACACCTATGCAGGTTGCAGTTTGCATATTCTGGGTGCATTTTGCATTTTTCAATACACATGTTTTATCCATTGAAGTCTATAGAATCGAAAACCAGAGAAAAAGTCCCTGGCCCTTTCCTTAAAAGGCAGAGATGTGAACTACATCCATAGGAAACCATGTTAAATGGACTGTAGTGTGTTTCTGCAAAACTGAAAACGTACTAAAAATCGCATATGTGTGAACCAGGCTTAAAATGAGATTAGTAAAAGATTTATTCTGACTGGCTTCTGCAAGTTTTAGGAAGAATTCTTATGCCGCGTACACACGGTCGGACTTTCTATCCTACTTGGTCCGGCACACTTTCCGACGGACTTTGTCCGCCAGGTGCGCCGGACTTTAAATGGACGGACTTGCCCACACACACCCGGACTTTCCGGCGGGCTAAGTCCGCCCGTCTTTCCGACGGACTTTCGCCGGAGTTCCGGCGGACTTTCAGAATGAACGGACTTGCCCACACACGGACAAGTCCGTTCATTTTGAACGTGACTCAGGTGCGACGGGACTAGAAAAGGATGTCAATTTTGCCGCTTTTATCGGCGAGATTGACACCTTGCGAGCCCCGTCGCGGGGCATACCAGGCCCTTAGGTCTGGTATGGATTATAAAGGGAACCCCCTACGCCGAAAAAACGGCGTGGGGTCCCCCCTAAAATCCATACCAGACCCCGATCCGAGCACGCAGCCTGGCCGGTCAGGAAAGGGGGTGGGGACGAGCGAGCGCCCCCCCCTCCTGAACCGTACCAGGCCGCATGCCCTCAACATGGGGGGTGGGTGCTTTGGGGGAGGGGGGCGCCCTGCGGGGCCCCCCCACCCCAAAGCACCTTGTCCCCATGTTGATGAGGACAAGGGCCTCTTCCCGACAACCCTGGCCGTTGGTTGTCGGGGTCTGCGGGCGGGGGCTTATCGGAATCTGGGAGCCCCCTTTAATAAGGGGGCCCCCAGATCCCGGCCCCCCACCCTATGTGAATGAGTATGGGGTACATGGTACCCCTACCCATTCACCTAGGGAAAAAGTGTAAGTAATAAAACACACTACACAGGTTTTTAAAATATTTTATTAAACAGCTCGGGGGGGGGGGATCTTCCTCCGGCTTCGGGGGTCTTCTTCCGGCTTCGGGGGTCCCTCCGCTTCATCTTCTCCCGGCGTCCGGTTGGTTCTTCTCCGCTCTCTTCTCCCGGTGTTCCTGTTCTTCGGCCGGCTCCTCTGCTGTCTTCAAGTAGCTCTCTTGCCAGCAGAGGTCCGGGCTTCTGGGCTTCTGGGCTTCTGGGCTTCTCTTCCCCAGATGTTGACACGACGCTCTCTCCTGCTGGACTGCTCTCCGAGGGCTGCGTTGTGACTTATATAGGCGGAGACCCCGCCCCCTTTTGATGTCACAGTCCCTGGGCATGCTGGGACTGTGACGTTTTAGGGGGCATGGTCAACATCACCCAGTGACCACGCCCCCTAAAACGTCACAGTCCCAGCATGCCCAGGGACTGTGACATCAAAAGGGGGCGGGGTCTCCACCTATATAAGTCACAACGCAGCCCTCGGAGAGCAGTCCAGCAGGAGAGAGCGTCGTGTCAACATCTGGGGAAGAGAAGCCCAGAAGCCCAGAAGCCCGGACCTCTGCTGGCAAGAGAGCTACTTGAAGACAGCAGAGGAGCCGGCCGAAGAACAGGAACACCGGGAGAAGAGAGCGGAGAAGAACCAACCGGACGCCGGGAGAAGATGAAGCGGAGGGACCCCCGAAGCCGGAAGAAGACCCCCGAAGCCGGAGGAAGATCCCCCCCCCCCGGAGCTGTTTAATAAAATATTTTAAAAACCTGTGTAGTGTGTTTTATTACTTACACTTTTTCCCTAGGTGAATGGGTAGGGGTACCATGTACCCCATACTCATTCACATAGGGTGGGGGGCCGGGATCTGGGGGCCCCCTTATTAAAGGGGGCTCCCAGATTCCGATAAGCCCCCGCCCGCAGACCCCGACAACCAACAGCCAGGGTTGTCGGGAAGAGGCCCTTGTCCTCATCAACATGGGGACAAGGTGCTTTGGGGTGGGGGGGCCCCGCAGGGCGCCCCCCTCCCCCAAAGCACCCACCCCCCATGTTGAGGGCATGCGGCCTGGTACGGTTCAGGAGGGGGGGGGGGCGCTCGCTCGTCCCCACCCCCTTTCCTGACCGGCCAGGCTGCGTGCTCGGATCGGGGTCTGGTATGGATTTTAGGGGGGACCCCACGCCGTTTTTTCGGCGTAGGGGGTTCCCTTTATAATCCATACCAGACCTAAGGGCCTGGGATGCACCGCGCTCACCGCAATAGGAAAATTTGTTTTTCCTATTGCAGAGAGCGCGAGATGCCCTGCCCTCGCGTCGTATCTGGTCCGTCGGACCAGCCTACACACGAGCGGGCTTTCCGTCGGACCAGCACACACACGAGCGGACTTTCCGCCCGAAACTGAGTCCTACGGAAAGATTTAAAACTTGTTTCAAATCTAGGTCCGGCGGGCTTTTGGGAAGAAGTCCGCCGGAAAAGTCCGCCGCCGCCCACACACGGGCGGATTGTCCGGCACACTCTGGTCCGCCGGACCAAGTATGCCGGAAAGTCCGACCGTGTGTACGCGGCATAAGTCTTCATAAAAAAAAGGTTGTATGTGGGTTTAATTAGGCATGCATTTTTGTTTACAAACAGCTGAGCCATTTGGTGTGACAAAGGAAACTAGATGTGTTGGCTTAGAATGAGTAAATAGTTGAGTGCAGTAGAGACTTGGGTCCAAAGTTTGCACTGGGACCACACATCTTTCCTTATGGTATTGGCTAAGACCCCATACACACTATACAACTTTTGTTGTCTGATTTCCTTTAGATTTACCAAAACCATGTAGTGCAAGGGCCTGCCTGATTGCATACAAATTGAAACTATGAAGGTTTGACCTCATATTAGATGGTTTCGGTAAATCTTAAGGAAAAAAATCTACAGAAAATTGTATAGTGTGTATCCAGCTTCAGGATAGCCATATACGAACAGATCTCCCACTGAGGACAATGGTCTCTGATCACTGAACACAGTCAGAACCCACCAGAATCTTTCTTCCTGTACCTTCTGGAGAAGATATGGAGCACATGAATGGGTGAAAATTTTTTTCATAGAAAAGTAAACCACTGTCATTGGTCATAGAGATTTTCTGATATTTTAGTAAAATATGTGAATGGGCATTTCTTCATTTGGCTAATTGCTTGTCATCACTCTTATACTAACCCAATAAGGAGTTATTTTAGGAAATAAGTGGGTGAGAAGCAAATGCTGCATCTGCGTTTGCCCCCACCTTTGCAATATGTTAATTTTTGCTTTCCGAAGATTAGTGTATTTGTATTTCGTTACAACGCATGAATACAAATTTTTGTCACCAATAACGGTTACCACATGTGTTTTTTCATCAGATCAGAAAACAAATTAGTCACACACTGGGGGAGATTTATTAAAACTGGAGCACTTAGAATCTGGTGCAGCTATGTATAGTAACCAATTAGCTTTATACTTCAGCTTGTTGAGTTGGACTTTGGCAATAAAACCTGGAAGCTGATTGGTTTCTATGCACAGTTGCACCAGATTTTGCACCATGTAGTTTTAGTAAATAACCCCAACTGACCTTTAACTTAACCCTTAAACCTAAACTTACTTTACACTAGTTCTAAACCTCAAGTGAAATTTTCAACATGACAGCAATAAATACTATATAATCACAGCAATACATGCTATTATAGTGATACTAGAGGCAGGAATACGAACATGCCAAAAATGTGATGTGCCAAAACACATGCATACAGTGGGGTTTATTTACTAAAGGCAAATAAACTTGCACACTGCAAGAGCAGTTGCTCTAGATCTTAGTAAATGAGCATAAGCTCTGCGGACTTCCATCATCCAATCATGTGCAAGCAAAAATGTTTTTTTTTTTCCTTGCATGTGATTGGGTATTCTTTGTAAAGTTCAGCTTTACCTCATTTACTAAGCTTTGGAGCAACTGCACTTGCAGAGTGCAACTGCACTTTGCAAAGTGCAGTCTCTTTGCCTTTAGTAAATTAACCCCAATGAAATTATACTGCAGACATAGGCGTGCACACCGGGTGTGCCAGGTGTGCCTGGGCACACCCTAATCACCCTGTGTAGTGCAGATTTCCCGTTTACACCCCTGATATTCCACCCTAACAAGGCTCCTAAGAAAAATTGTACAAAAGCAATAAAACAAAGTAAAATTGTAAAAAATAATACAAAATAAAATAATAAAAATAAAAACTACTGACACCGTCCACTACCCTACTGACAATGTCCACTGCCCTAATGACACCATCCATTGCTCTGCTGACACCATCAGTATAAATACACATGCACACACACGCAAAAGTGTTTGAGCTTGAGCTTTGGGGTGCACACCCTAATGCAATAGGCTGAGCACACCTATGACTGCAGATATACAATGGATTCCCCTAATTTGTTGGTACCTAAGAGCAAGTGTCTACATTTCCATGGCCAAATCAACTTTTGCTGCACCACTGACAGATTGGGGTTGATTTACTAAAGGCAAATAGACTGTGCACTTTGCAAAGTGCAGTTGCACTCTGTAAGTGCAGTTGCTCCAGGACTTAGTAAAAGAGGTAAAGCTAAACTTTGCAAAGAATACCCAATCACATGACACATTGGAGTTGATTTACTAAAGGCAAATAGACTGTGCACTTTGCAAAGTACAGTCGCATTATACAAGTGCAGTTGCTTCAGATCTTAGTAAATGAGGTAATGCTCCACTTTGCAAAGAATAGCCAATCACATGCAAGGGAAAAAAACAAAAAAAACAGCATTTTTTCTTGAACATGATTGGATGATAGAAGTCAGCAGAGCGCTCCCTCATTTTCTAAGCTCTGGAGCAATTGCACTTGCAGAGTGCAACTAAACTTTGCAAAGTACACCGTCTATTTGCCTTTAGTAAGTAGACTGTTTACTTTGCAAGTGAAGTTGTACTTTTGTGTGGTAATTTGCTCCAGAGCTTAGTAAATGAGGTGAAGTTCTGATTTCCATCATCCAATCACTTTGCTGTATTTTATTTTCTTTGCAAGAGACTGGATATTCTTTGAATGACTAAGCTTGGGGAAAATTACTTTGCAAAGTGCAACTTTCCTTGCAAACAGCCTTTAGGAAATCAAACCCCAAGACATGCTCAGAGGAACAACTGCCTACACCAGCTCCTGTTTCTTTTTTTTTTCTTTTAATTAGGGAATCTTTCAAAAAGCATTTTCCAAAAGTTTCCTTACCTTCCCCCTCCTTCCATTGTGCTGATCTGACCTACCCTCTCCCTCCTGACTTTGGGTCCTCCATTGGAACCGCCACAATGTTTACCGTTGGTTAAGACATCCTCCTTCAGCTGCCCGTCTGTGTGCAGTGGATTCCCTTCTATGAGGCAGTCTTTATTCAGTGGGAGGGGAAAAAAGTGCTAAAAACCCAAATACAGAGCTTCATTAATTTGTGGCTTTTATATCTGCTTAGAATTCAGTTTTAGCTGATTCATTTGACTTTTCTAATACTCCCACGTTTGCTCTAACTTTCAAAACCTTGGGGATCCCATCAAATTAGTTTTTCCACAGACAGGGTTGTTTTTTGGTAAAAGCATTTGGGTGATATCATGTAGTCAGCTTAAATGTATGTATCATAAAGCAGAGTTCTTCTTAGGACACAGCTCCAGTGATAGTCACACACCACCGCGAGGATAAATGTGTTAGCAGCTGTTCCTTTTGTTGAAATTCTCTAAGCTTTTGACCCAACAGCGGAAGAATAATCAGCGGGCATCAATTTAAATAGACTCAGTGCATTATCCTATGATTGAACAGAACACATCAAAGTGGCGTCATTGTGATGGCTTTCAAGTTAACCCTTAGCACCTCTCTTGGGTGTTTCATGTCTTATTCCGAAACTCTGACATTTTTCCAGTACCATCTTTTTTTCTGTCTGGTTTGACATGACCTTGTTTGTTCTTATCAAATGTATAGCCTACCCTCTGATATAAGTCTGTTCCCTAAGAAATCTACTCACATTCCATCTTTCAATGTGATCTTGCCTAAAAACGTACAAGGTCAACCCATGACCACAACTCACCGAACTGTGAAAAACTGTACATTTAAGACATGTAAAATATCACCCCCTTGCATGGGTTTATGTTGAAAACTTCACTAAAATCTCAAAAAGCTTTAAAAATATGGATGTAACTTCAAAAGATGTTTTGAAGCTTTTTAAATCTGCAGCTTTCTTTAAAATGATACCCAGAGACCCTGACATAAAGGTCTTCATTCAGGCACTTCTTGTTATACAGTGACAACTGTCTCCTGAGTCCTGAATCTCCTGATTGTTCTTCAGCATTGTTGCCTTGTTCAATGTGTTCCGGGTGCAGACTACAAGCGGCTTTGCTGACACACAGGGGTAGATTTACTAAAACTGGTGCACCCAGAATCTGGTGCAGCTGTGTATGGTAGCCAATCAGATTCTAGTTTCAGCTTGTTTAATTAAGCTTTGGCAATAAAACCTGGATGCTGATTGGTTTCCATGCAGAGTTGCATTCGATTTTATGGTATGGTTTACAGATGTCAGTTTTTGGACGATAATGACATGAGACATGAGGTGGCTGCAAAAAAAGGTTAAATGAAAAGTATAGCCAAAGCTTTTTGGCTATACTTCTCCTATGGATCACAGGAGTGCAGTGCTCCAGTGAGTGCTGTAGGGGTAGAGCAAAGAACTGGTGATTGACGTAGTGAAGAAATCCCAGGTAGCCAATCCAATATAATCACCTTCATTGGTATAAAAGACAGTCCATACAGCATATAGAAGCACAAGCGACAGCTTTAGCTAATGTGTTTTACACCCTCACTGGTGCTTGACACTCATCTGAAGACTGAGAGATGAGCAATCAGTATTGGTTGTTTGCTCAGTTCACGGTCTTGAAGGTGGCCGGAGACAGCTGCAGCTGGGATCGGTACTGCAGCCATCTAGGTGAGTATCATTTTTTATATTTTTAAGGAGAGCAGCAGTACTGAGATACAAAAAGAAGGAAAAAAATGTGAAAACAGTATTTTACTGGGAAAAAATGCTATATGTTTTCTGTGACGCACTGCTTGGCACCCCTTTTGGGTGCTTCCTTCAGTATGCAGCTTCCTCTAGTCTGGAACCAGGAACCAGGTATTATAGCTGAATATTGCACCTGGATGACATTAGCTTAGGTTCAAACTGGAACTCACTTTATTGTCAACTCACATAGAATATATATAACACACAAAATCATATAAGAGCTTGATCACGTTATGCAAACAGATAATTAACATAGGTAAGGAACAGCCAACATAAACATTAACAGTAATCTAATTAAACAATAAGCTAACTAGTCACCTGGACAAGCCTAGGTGACTCAGTGCCCACCCCCAGTCTGTTCGGCACCAGTTTCCCAGTAAGAAGACCTATGGCTGTCCCAATCTTGTAAGGATTAGCAGACAGACAGAAATAATAGGTGACTCAATAAACAAGGGGGATTCACACCTAGGAGGGACACAATGGGGAAATAATGCCATGGGAGAAAGATATCTTAGTAAACAGATTATAACAGAATGTCCCAGCATCAGGTTGTTTTAAGCTGATTATATTAACATCTGCTCTGAGTATCACAGTTTAGGAGGTGGTGAAGCATTCATTGCTGATCAGGCACAAAGTCCCCAAATCTGTATACAGGTCCTAGGTTCTCAGAGTCTGTGTGTTTCAAGGAGACATGGACCCGAATCAGAAGCAAGACCACTCCAAGGGTTCCACCGGGCACCCCCTAGAAGTAAGCCCCCTCAAAAGCTAGGGCCCATAGTCAGTAAGCAAGAGGCTACCCTGCAGTCCCCTCCAAAAGCCCCTGTCCCGGTTGGGCCTGTTATATTTGCAATATATAGTGGTTTAGCAAACAAAATGTCATCTAGTTAGGGTTTAGATCTACTTTAAAAAAAAAAAGACTCCATTCAAAAGTGATAATGATGCCATACATTCTCTTTACTTTTTGCAGAGATTACTTGGCTACTGTTTCAAAACAATTCTATTGTATAGGCTATATCGAAGAAAATTATTTTAACAATACATAATGTAAAAATGCATTTTTGTTGAATTTATACATGGTGTATAAATCTACATGATAAATGTACATCATACCTTTACAATAAAATACAGCTGAGAAATAATCACTACATGCATTTATATGAGATCCGCTATAATTATGCTAAGTATATACATTATTTGGATAATTGTATAATTATGTTGGGTATTGTTGCATATGCTTTAAAACCACGGGAAAATGATGTGTTATAAGACTGCAGGGTATGTGTTGTATAATCACAGGGTAAATTATATGTAAGTATACCTGCTATGGTGTTTGGAAAATTATTGTAGCTTTTCTGAGGGAACATTTGGCAGAGCACGTAATTATTCGCCCTATCCAAAAGCCGTATTAACTCTTTAGAGGAAGGAAGGAGCAATGATGTGCCCATATCAAAGGTTGCGGTCAGAAACACCCTGATCAGTGTAGGTCTGGGGCCCCAGTCCAATTCACTCCATTTAATTGGAATGTGGTCTGTTAGGAACTCTTATTCTTACCTGCTTGTGATGCGAAAGAGATATTGCTTAACACACCAATTCTAGGGTTCTTGCTGTGTCTCACATTCAGAGATCATGATGTAGCACAAGATCAGTACCTACAACTACCTGTCATCTGCTTTAGTTCCTCCAGCCATCCTCTATGTCATTATTGTGTCCTGCCCTTACACACCTACTATGGCATAGGGGCTGGTGAATAGACATAGCAGGCATGCAGTCATCTGATACACCTGGAAGTGGCAGCTGTTTAAAAATTTGGTGGAGGCCATAGCTCTTGAAAAAAGTAAAGTGAGAACTTTCTGCTTTCCAGAAAGGTAAAAGTCTTCTTTTGCAGGCACCTTTTCTAGGATTTTATTTTCAAGTGACAAAGTTGCTTTAAGTGCCCTTCCCCTTTAACCACTTGCCTACTGGGCACTTATACCCCCTTCCTAACCAGGCCAATTTTTACCTTTCAGCGCTCTCACACTTTGAATGACAATTACTCAGTCATGCAACACTGTACCCATATGATTTTTTGTCCCTTTTTTTCACACAAATAGAACTTTCTTTTGGTGATATTTAATTACCACTTTTTTTTTTGCACTATAAATGAAAAAAGACCAAAAATTTTGTAAAAAAAATCAGTGTATATTATTTGGTCTTTGGGACGGTTATAGAGTTTATAAGCTATGGTGCCAATCATTGAAAATTGATCACACTGACAGCCTATCTCATTTCTTGAGACACTAACAAGTCAGGACAGTACAAATACCCACTAAATGACCCCTTTTCGGAAAGTAGACATACCAAGGTATTTAGTAGTTTTTTGAAGTTGTACTTTTTTTTCCCACAACTTTTTGCAAAATGAAGATTTTTTTTCCCCGCACAAAATTGGCATATTAACAGGTTATTTCTCACATGGCATAGGCATACTTGCAACTACATCCCCAAAACACTTTCTGCTACTCCTCCTAAGTATGACATATATGACATATACCACACGTGTGAGACTTTTTCACAGCCTAGCCACATAGAGAGGTCCAACATGCAAGTAGCACCTCCAGGTGTTGTAGGGACATAAATTACACATCTAATTTCTTAACTACCTATTACAATTTTGAAGGCCCTGGAGCACCAGGACAATGGAAACGCCCACAAAATGACCCAATTTTGGTAAGCAAACACCCCAACGTATGTTCTACGAGGCATAATGAGTCTTTTGAACATGACATTTTTTCCACAAGATTTTGGAAAATGTGGAAAGAAAATAAAAACACATTTTTTTACACATATTTTACACATTTTTACGGCACTGATGGGCACTGATGAGGATCCACTGATAGGGTGGAACTGATGAGCACTCACTGATGGACACTGATGTGCACTATTGGGCACTGATGAGCACTAATAGGGCACTGTATTGGAACTGATAAGAACTATAGTGGCGCTGATGATCACTTTAGTATCACTGATGAGCACTCACTGATGTGCACTGATGGCACTTATAAGCACTTACTGATGTGTACTGTAGGGCACTGATGGCACTGATGTGCACTGTAGTTGCACTGATGAGCACTTTTGGGACACTGTAGGGCACTGATGAGCACTGTAGTGGCATTGTAGGACATTGATGAGCACTGTAGTGGCATCGTAGGGCATTGATGAGCACTGTAGTGGCACCGTAGGGCACTGATGAGCACTGTAGTGGCACTGTAGTGACACTGATGGGCACTGTAGTGACACTGATGGCACTATAGTGGCACTGATGGCACTGTAGAGGCACTGATGGCATTGTGATGGCACTGTAAGGGCACTGATGGCACTGATTAGCATTGTAGTGGCACTTTAAGGAACTCAGGATCATGCCAACTCATGCTGCTGCAGTGTTTCTCTCTCCTCTCCTCACACCGATACAGCGTGTGAGGAGAGGAGAGAGAAACACTGCAGCAGCATGATCTGATCCAGGCACGATCCCGGTTTGTTGACAAAGTTATCGCTCCATCATTGGACAGAGAAATCACGTGGTAAAGGGCCGCTGTGATTGGCCCTTTATCCCGGACATTTCCAGATGCGTGCCCCAGAGCTATGACGGCCTCCCACAACTAACCGGCTGCGCTGTAGCCGTCATTCGGCTATAGCATGATTGGCAAGTGGTTAAGTGGTTAAGTCACAAACTAGTACTTGAAAACATTTATTAACACCAAAAATTTATTGAAAGTTGTTCTAACCTAATATAGCGCTACTTACGTAGAAGTTGCAAGAATAATTTCCAGGTCTCCCCAAGCTTCACCCTGCAGCCAGGCACACAGACTCACTCACACGTTTCTCCAATGACCGGTCTAGGGGTGTTGTTTTTGTTGTTTATTTGGAGAACTTAGTGTTGAGGGAATAGAGTGGGATACTCAAAAAACAGAAACTATGCACAACTTAAAGCGGAGTTCCACCCAAAAAATGGAACTTCCGCTTTAAGGGAAGGTGACCCCCTGACATGCAACATTTGGCATGCCATTTTTTTGGGGGGGGGAGCGGATACCCTCCCAGCTTCCACCCCCTCCCAGCGCACCGTGGCACCGGAAGTGAGATCACCTCTCCCCCCTCCCTCTCGGCAATCATCTGGGACATGTCACAGGTCCCAGATGATTGCCGGCCAGTCACAGTGACAATGCCGGCGCTGCAAAGAGGAGGGGGAGATGAGCGGGGATTCATTCCCCCGCATCGCTGGACCCTGGGGCAGGTAAGTGTCCGATTATTAAAAGTCAGCAGCTGCAGTATTTGTGTTTTAAGTGGAACTCTGCTTTAAGGACTACATATTCTTTCTGGAAAAGCTATAATAAATTCGGTGCTTGTAACAAACAGTGGACTTTAGCTTTGAGGTAGCGTGAGCATGGGAGGCAAGTGGTTAAGGTGCGCTTACTGGTGCTAAGATGTAGTATAGACTCTGGTCTGTGAAAGTTAAAAAATGGGAAGGACTTAGCACAAGCAGAGGGCAAGACTTAAATATTAAACCCTCATTTTAAGCACTTTTAACAGCTAATTTATTAACTTAACAAGAATGTAGCTTGTATATTTTTTAATCCTTGCCTATGTTACAATTTAAGCTGGTGCCATGGCCGCTGCCCCAGGTTTCAAGTTTCAGGTTGACTCCTTTCTAATGCAGCCACTCTTGTATGCAGGGACTAGAGCTGTGTCTCCCGACACTGCGTGCATCTGTAGAAATGCACCACCCCATGGCCTAAAATGGCAAAGCACTACCTTGCTCCTACCCTCTTACTTTTTCCAAGCTAATGGACTTACTGGAGACTGCACTGCCCTCTGTTAACTCTTATTTATTATGACCAGAAGTTCAGGGAAGCAGCACTGACAGTGCAGGAGCCAGCAGTATTGAAAGTTGCAAACTGCAAGTGCTGTTGTAAAAATTTGAACAAATAAGGGAATGTTTATGTAGCTCTACTCCACCTGCATATCATGGGCACAGTCGCAGCATATCATGGGGCACAGTGGCTGCATATTATGGGGCACAGTGGCTGCATATGATAGGCACAGTGGCTGCATATCATGGGCACAGTTTCTGCATACCATGGGGCACAGTGGCTGCATATAATGGGCAGAGTGGCTGCATATGATGGGCACAGTGGCTGCATATGATGGGCACTGCACAGTGAGGCTGCATTTGATGGGCACAGTGGCTGCATATCATGGGGCACAGTGGCTACATATCATGGGCACAGTGGCTGCATATCATGGGGCACAGTGGCTGCATATAATGGGCACAGTGGCTGCATTTGATGGGCACAGTGGCTGCATATGATGGGCACTGCACAGTGAGGCTGCATTTGATGGGCACAGTGGCTGCATAGGATGGGCATTGCAGAGTAAGGCTGCATATGATGGGCACAGTGAGGCTGCAATTGATGGGCACAGTGGCTGCAATTGATGGGCACAGTGGTTGCATTTGATGTGCACAGTGGTTGCATTTGATGGGCAGTGAGGCTGCATTTGATGGGCACAGTGGCTGCATATGATGGGCACAGTGAGGCTGCAATTGATGGGCACAGTGGCTGCATATGATGGGCACTGCACAGTGAGGCTGCATTTGATGGGCACAGTGGCTGCATAGGATGGGCATTGCAGAGTAAGGCTGCATATGATGGGCACAGTGAGGCTGCAATTGATGGGCACAGTGGCTGCAATTGATGGGCACAGTGGTTGCATTTGATGGGCACAGTGGCTGCAATTGATGGGCACAGTGGTTGCATTTGATGTGCACAGTGGTTGCATTTGATGGGCAGTGAGGCTGCATTTGATGGGCACAGTGGCTGCATATGATGGGCACAGTGAGGCTGCAATTGATGGGCACAGTGGCTGCAATTGATGGGCACAGTGGCTGCATTTGATGGGCACAGTGGCTGCATTTGATGGGCACAGTGAGGCTGCATTTGATGGGCACAGTGGCTGCATATGATGGGCAAAGTGAGGCTGCATTTGATGGGCACAGTGGCTGCATTTGATGGGCCCAGTGGCTGCATTTGATGGGCACAGTGGCTGTAATTGATGGCCCAGTGGCTGCAATTGAGGGCACAGTGGCTGCATTTGATTTTTTTTTTAAGAATTTTTCAGTTTGTTTGCGTTCCCCCCAAAAAAATTTTGGGCACCAGCCACCACTGCCCAGAGCCCATGTGCTCCTCAAATATTAATACCAGCACCCAGCATGCCTAGGTGCACCTCCTCTTCTAATTGGCCAGGGCTGTATCCATATTCATGCTGCTCATTTGCCTAGTCTCCACCTATAGCCGAGAATCTTCCTAAGTTGCTAGGCATATGGACATTCAGACAGCACAAAACAGCACCAGAGCACACGGAGCAGCCTACACTAAACAATCACAGCTCTCTGTTAAGCAGACAGCACATACATTTACCTGCTGTTGCTCTGTTAAGCCGAGCAACCAAAAACTATAATACACTCATCCTAGCACCTATCTAGAAGGGTGATACACTCACCCCCCACCAAAAATAGGCCATGTCCTCACTGGCCTGGGCAGCTGCCCCTACAAAACTTTTTAACAAAATCTAGCGAAGGATCCCATAAACTTGGAAGGGGGAAAAGGAAAATAACAAATGACCAGGCCCATGGGGCATACCTCATATGTGGGCAGTATGTACAAATATGTTACTGTGAAAAAAATATATACCTCTGCTGTAAAATATAAACACAGCTTAAGCTAGAGCCCAACCAAGTGCACTTTGTTTGTGCACCCCCCGCCAAAAATGAAAATGATTTTGGGGCAAAATTAATAATCACAAACCTAACTGACTATGCTATCTAGCAAACGGTAGACAGTATAAGCAATATAAAATATATTACAGTGGCGTGCCCTCGCCGAGGCGTAGCAGTTCCTTGCAGTCATGCAAGAGAAGAAAACATTTATGTACACAAATTACATATCATAGTTACAGCTAACGGTGGGAGAATCCTCTCCTCGGAGGTGACCCTTCCACCATAAATGCAACTACAACTAACATTCACAAAGAAATCACTTCTTTGGATCCTTCCCACAAGGGCAATTTTTGACATGCTGTCACCTGAAAGAAACAAGCAAACATCCTATCTAGACTAACTATCTTGACATTTAGCAAACCATTTTTGGGCTTTAGCAAATAAAGAAAAAATGCAAAAGTCCCTTTAAGTAACTGGGTTCCGGCTGTGCTAACCAAAGTCCATGAACCCACATAAAGAATGTGGAGTCCACTCAATTGGTACCTGCAGTGACACCACCTCCACAGCATCAGGAGTAACACATCCTCAACTTTAGAAACTTGGAGGAGTCACTGTAGATAAGCCATCACCTGCCCCGAAGGCAACCGCTCAAACTACATCCCCCTTCTTGTGGCAAGCCATTGCCTGAGCCTACAGTAATGACTCACCCGGACTTACTTTAGCATAACATGTTGCAGACATGAGCCAAACTACCCTTCTTCTCCACTACATGAAGACAAAGAAAGGGGTTTAGGACCAGGGAGTTACCCCCTTAGGATGAAGCCTAGAACAGCTGGAGACGTTTTCAGCAAAAAGTATTTCCTCCAGCACTTTACTTGAACAGTAATAAGCAACTGCCCTCTGACACAGCAGCATCTCACATAAACTTGACTTAGTAACAGCAGTGGTCGATTAGCCAAAGGCCTTCGCAAAGTGTCATTAACCACTTAAGGACTGAGCCTTTTTTTTTACACTTATTGTTTACAAGTTAAAATCTTTTTTTTTTGCTAGAAAATTACTTAGAACCCCCAAATATTATATACATTTTTTTCTAACACCCTAGAGAATAAAATGGCGGTCATTGCAATACTTTCTGTCACACCGTATTTGCGCAGTGGTCTTACAAGCGCACTTTTTTGGAAAAAACACACTCTTTTGAATTAAAAAATAAGACAACAGTAAAGTTAGCCTAATTTTTTTCTATGTGGTAAAAGATAATGTTACGCCGAGTAAATTGATACCCAACATGTCACGCTTAAAAATTGCGCCCGCTCGTGTAATGGCGACAAACTTTTACCCTTAAAAATCTCCATAGGCGATGTTTAAAAATTTCTACAGGTTACCAGTTTTGAGTTACATAGAAGGTTTATTTGCTCTCGCTCTAACGATCACGGCGATACCTCACATGTGTGGTTTGAACACCGTTTTCATATTCGGGTGCTACATACATATGCACTCGCTTCTGCGCGCTAGCTCGTCGGGACGGGACAATTTAAATTTTTTACATTTTTTTTCTCATTTATTTTACTTTTAATTTTTTTATTTTGATACAGTTTTCTTAAAAAAAAGATTTTGAGTCAACAAAACATCCCTTGTAATAGAAAAAAAACATTACAGGACCTTTTAAATATGAGATCTGGGGTCAAAAAGTGGGGGCACCTCTCTCACTGCCAATAAAAGTGATCTAACGGTGACCACTTTTATCTTAAAGAGAAACGCACAGTGTTCCAGAAAATACCGGGGTTATGACAGCTAGCTGCTGCCATAACCCCGGTATTTAGCGTCAAAATACTGACATACGCATACGTAGTTTTGGGTGAAGTAGTAAATCTTTGCAAGGTGTCCCTTTAAGTTGCAAGGGGGTTACCCCCTCCAGGTTGTAGTCCTGGGTGATGACAGGAGAAATCCTCTTAGCAGTCTTTTCTCCAGAACAAAAGGACAGACCCCAGATACCCCTTCTTCAATTTGCAAGGATAGAAAGGAAGGGGGATTTGGGAATAGGGGTATTTCCCCCAGTAACAACAAACAGAAAACTTGAACAGATAATGTCTTTACTCAACAGCTGCTCCAGGCATGACAACTGTAATAGAACTTGTATTCTTCTTTTCTCTTTCCAGAGGCTCCAAGCACAGTAGCCTCTAAACTCAATGGAACTTTCTCAACAGCAAAGACTCAGCTGGAGCAGATAGTAACAACTTGTGTAGTAGATATCTGGGTGTGGTATCTGGATCATCTTGCCCTCAAGGCCCCAGATGTTGCTGGACCACACCAGAGTGTTTTGCCTTCTGCAAGTGAAATGCATGCTCAATTGGGTTGAGATCAGGTGATTGACTCGGCCATTGCAATATTCCACTTCTTTTTCTTCAAAAGCTCCTGGGTTGCTTTTGCAGTGTGTTTTGGATCATTGTCCATCTGTATTGTGAAGAGCCATTTATCAACTTTGCTGCTTTTGGCTGAATCTGGGCTGACAGTATATCTCTAAACACTGCAGAATTCATCCGGCTGCTTCTGTCTTCTGTCACATCAACAATAAACACCAATGACCCAGTGCCACTGGAAGCCATGCATGCCCATGCCATCCCACTGCCTCCACCGTGTTTTACAGATGACATTGTGTGCTTTGGATCATGAGCTGTTCCAAGCCTTCTCCACACTTTTCTCTTCCCGTCATTCTGGTACAGATTAATCTGGTAAAGATTGCTTTTCCAGAACTAGTCTGGCTTTTTTAGATGTTTTTTGGCAAAGTCTAATCTGGCTTTTCTATTCTTCAGGTATATTAATGGTTTGCACCTTGTAGTGAACCCTCTGTATTTGCTCTCGTGAAGTCTTCTCTTGATTGTAGACTTTGACAATGATATGCCCACCTCCTGGAAAGTGTCCTTCACTTGTCTGGATGTTGTGAATGGGGTTTTCTTTACCATAGAGAGGATCCTGCGATTATCCACCACCGTTGTCTGCCATCCAGGCCTTTTTATTGTATATTGCTGAGTCCCCCAGTGCATTCTTCTTTCCTCAGAATGTACCAAACTGTTGATTTGGCCAATGTTGCTGCTATCTCTCTGATCAAATTGCTTCTTTTTGAAGCCTTACAATGGCTTGTTTCACTTGCATGGACAGCTCCTTTGAACCCTTGATGTAGGCTCACAGCAATAGATTCCAAATGCAAATACCACACTAAGTCCTCATGCACATGGACGTTTTTACAGCTGCTTTTTTGAGCTTTTTTTGCAGCTTAAAAAGGCCTGTCTATGTTAGTCTATGGCTTCATGCCCACCTAGGCGTTTTTGAGCTGCAAGTGGCATAAGCGTTTTTAAGCTGTAAAAAAAACCCAGGACCAGTGCGTTCTGAAAGACGTTTTTCAGCTGTAAAAACGTTCTAACACTGAAAAACGCTCAAAAACGCTCAAAAACGCTTAAAAACGCTCAAAAACGCTCAAAAACGCTCAAAACGCTAACGCGAAAAAACGCTCAAAAACGCTAAAAAACGCTATTGCAAAAACGCTGAAAAAAGCTGAAAAAAGTTAAAAAAATTCACTGCAAAGATACTGGCGTTTTCATAACGTTTTTTTAACAGCCTGTGTGCATGAGGGCTTAGAATCAACTCCAGACCTTTTACCTGCTTAATTGATGAAGAAATAACAAAGGAGAAGCCCACACCTGGCCATGAAACAGCTTTGGATTTAATTGTCCAATTGCTTTTGGTCCCTTGAAAAAGGATGGATGGCTATTCTTAAGAGCTGTAATTCCTAAACCCCTCCTCTGATTTGGATGTACTTACCCACAAATTAAACCTGAGAGTGTGCACTTTCAGTCCATATCCATTATATAACTATAGCTTGAACATGTTTTGGTAAACACCTGAAAAAAACTAAAATTGTGCCTTTGTCCAAATATATATGGACCTAACTGTATATACACAGTGCATATTCCAGGGTGTCTGTAAGATCATTCGATAACAGGTGTGTGCTATGTGGGGAGGAGGAGCTCTTGGTATTGCTGCTGACTTCTGGGTACTGAAGATTGGAACAGCCTGAACAGGGGGAGGGAGGAGGGAGGGGGAGAGCAGCTGTACTCTGTGAAGTCTTGGGAGCGAGCAGACAGTCTAGACCTGTCATCAATCAAACAGAGGAGAGGAAAGGGGGTGGATCCAGACCAGATTGTCAGCATGACACTCCAGGAAAGACTGTAGCTCCTCCTACAGGTATTTAGTTAGATTTTAACAGAACATCGCTGCACTGCACCATGCAGTCCCATTTCATGAACTCCCGTTTACACTGAACATGCAGTCTCGTTTACACTGAACTCTGAGTTAAAGCAGATGTAGAACCAGCATAGATTGGATGGGCTGTCTAGTGGGCTGTACATGCTCATCTACAGGATGGCATAAAGTGTAACATCAGCTATTACTTTTTTAAATTTTTGTATAGTGTAAGTGTACAACCTCTGTCAGGTCTTTATTGATGCCTGTTTTCCCACCCTTTCTATTTGTCCTAGTGCCCATTGTCACAAAGACAGAACGTGATGGGGAATCCAAACTTCACAGCTGTCACCTCAAGAATAAAGTAGGAATCTTCCAAAATGGTCACCTGTTCTAGTGACAACTGTCCTTGGGGTTAATTCCTCTCTCTTTCTGTTGTGTCATTGGAAGGTTTCTTGTGCTAAAGAGTTTTGGCTAAAGATACACTTGAAACTTGAAAGCTTGAAAAAGTTTTAAGGTCTCAGGGAACCCCCACTAAAAATCAAAATACACAGCTAATGGTACATTTGCCTGATATGTTTAAAGTTTACAAGTATCCATCCTGTCCTGTGAAAATAGCGGAGCTTATGAGCAGCTTCACCTAAAGCAGCCACCTTTCCCAAAGGCCAGTTTACTTACCGATACTTGGATCCCCCAGAACATGAAGTGAAATGTAGTATTCACAAGACCAGGACACTCCCCAGCAACACTGTGAGAGGTAGAGTTCAAGCACCATAACAGATGGCCTCATGATGCAGAAGAGGTTCAAGGCAGGTACTGTGGAACAGGGAAAAGGCACAAGAGCTTGATAGCTACATGCTATCAGAAGCCCATTGCCCAGGGCTTGTAATGCTTAAGTACACCACCATAGAGGGAAAGGAAGAGGAGCAGGCAGCGCCAAGGCATTGCCTAGCAATGAGGATGCCTCTCTCTGCTGGCCAGTAAAAATGGAGGGGCATTGCAGTTAGTGCGGGGCACATTGCCTAGAAACTGACACTCAGGCCGGGAAAGGGGTGGCTGCTGCAGGGAGGGAGGCAGAAGGAGTGGCTGGAGTAGGAGCATGTCTCACACTCCTAACAATTGGTAGGTTGTACAGAGTTATAAATAAAATGATAAAGAATAAGTGCCCTAAACCCTTCCATCCGCTCTATATTATCAGTGATTATCTGAATAGAAAAACTTGAAAAATTGTAGTGACCTCCTACTCTGGTGGTCAGTGTAGTCTAACGATCAACCTGTTACTGCTCTGTTCTCAAGGAACCCTCAGCAACTTCTGAAAGAACCTCAGCACTCCACAGTTGACTGGTGTAGTGACAGGCTTTGTTTGCCACTGATTAATTTAGTTATGATACAAAATGAGTAAAATGGAAGGGTAACACAGTACTACAATATATTTACAAGCAAGGAAGCAGATTTGAGCTTTATTTGCAAGACTGTGCTTACTATCACACGTAGAGATTTTGTGACATACTTGAAAATCTCTGTAACCAAAGGGAAGATGTTCGCCATGTGAGCTTTGCCAAAGAACATCACCATTTCAAAGTGCAAAGTGATGATGGGTACTGTCATAAATTCATTTAAGCGTGGACAGGAGATTTTTTTGCAGCTGCCATTCCTGGTGACTGATCTTTCCCACTTGTGGTCACCTTTAATGGGAAGGGCATCCTAAATAGGTTGTCATGTTTATGTATACAAAACTCTAATGCAATAGACATAAAATAGTTTTGGTGTAAAATAGAGATTAGCCTTTTTGATATTCTCAGCCATATATAATTGTTTTCCTTGAAATAAACCAGAGGTCTCTGGCCGCATCTGCCTGGAAAAAAATATATGCACTGGGACAATCGGTGCGTGCATTTTTATGAAAACAACTTCCTATCAATGTCCAGATTCAGGGACTTGTGATCAAAGACTGCTTTCAGGAGAAGCCTTTGTAAGGCACTTCATTAAGCCTAATAAGGAAAAACAAGGAGTTGAGATGGTAAATGATATGTAAATAGTAATACAGGAGGGGCGATGGAAAAGGGTTGCTCTGGAGTTAATGAAATAGTATTTCAGCACTGTCGTAGTTACCTCCACAATACGGTGTGCAAGAATGGTTGGTCTACCAGCGGAGGTTTCAATAGTTGTCACGAAGAAGCTTTGTTACAAAGAGGGAGGGAGAACACACTGAAGCTCAGAGCTGGCTTCATCATTCACTCAGACACACAAAGAACTGGAGAGGAGGAAGATGGACCAGACATGATAACACAGGGATTGGAGCACGTGCATCTCAAAAGTCTTACGTTCCACAGAAATTACTTCTATTGTAGATTTCAGTTTTTTTATTTAAATCTCCAGCTCTCATAATCACGTGTCGTCTCATGAGGAACATTTACTGGATGCACAACCCATGCAACCCTCCTAGACAAATCAACTTATTAAAGGTCAGTGATTTAGACTTTGTACTTGTTGAATGAGCAGGTAATTGACATCATTTTATTTCTTAGTATGTTCTTTCATTTATCATTTAACTGTTTTTTTGTTTTAACAAGTCAGGGCAAAAGAGCACTAATCCACAATAACCAATCACAATTTCTGCATTCATGATTATAGAATGGCCAGAACAATGAATAATTAGTTCTTATTGGTTGATGTGGGTTGCTGTATGTGCCCATTGCCCTGATGTATAAGCTTATTTGGGGTATAATAAATGTTATAAAAAGAACAGTGGTGTGCTATAATTCGTACCCATCTAATATCAGCTTTTAGCAGTTTACTGCAGTCAATTGAATTTTGATTGGTTGCCATGGGTTGCTGCATAACAGTGATTTCATGATTATAGAATAATCAGAACAGTCAAAATAAGTTCTGATGGGTTGCTGTTTGTTATTACATATGCAAATGGCCCCAAATTATAAGCCTCTTTGTGTTATAATGAATGTTGTAAAAATAAAAGCGTAGTGATATCCTTCATAGCCATCACATATCATATTTTAGCAGTATACTGTAGTTTAATACAACATTGAATTTTGATTGGTTGTCTTGGATTGCTGCACAGCAGCACATCACATTCACAACTAAAGCACATAGGGCTTTATTAAGATAGTGTGAACATCAGTGATTTTTGCTATCATATAACAAGCCAAAGGTTTTCAGCTTTTAAGGGTGGAATAAAGCAGAACCTTTAAAATCTAATCTTCAGGTGTTAATCACAGTTTCCCCTATGAACATTTATTTTGCTTACTACACATATTATATTGTTAATATTCTTTTGTTTTGCATGATTTTTCCTAAAAAGAAAAAAAAAAAACTCTCGTATAGGACTTTGTGTTTAGATATGTGGAGATTTTTTTGTGTTTTTTCATAATGTTTCAAAGGATGTCTCTAAGCATATGGAAGGCATTAATGACAACGTATATTGTTTATTTATACCATATGACCCTGAAAGTATTTGAAAGTAGGAATAAAAAAAACTCAGTAAGGACTTGGGTCACAAACAATTTATAGAGAGGGTGAGAATAGGAAGCTCATGTTTTCTACTTAATTTCAGCTGTAGATTTTTTTGATATTGCTCTGTGCTGCAAATAATTCACTTTTCACCTGATGCATGGTATCTAGGGATGAGCCAAACGCCCCCCCCCCCCCCCCCGGTTCGGTTCCCACCAGAACATGCAAACAGGCAAAAACATTTGTGCGAACATGCGAATACCGTTAAAGGCTATGGGACACGAATATGAAAAATCAAAAGTGCTCATTTTAAAGGCTTATATGCAAGTTATTGCCATAAAAAGTGTACGGGGAAACGACAGAGATTTTAAGAATGCTTAAAGTGAAACGATTAAAAATGAAATATTCCTTTAAGTATCATGCCTGGGTCCCCATAGTCTGCCTGTAAAGTAGCGCATCTGTCTAATGTGTTTTACTGTCCCGCAGCAAAATTACATTTCTAAAGGAAAAAATGTCATTTAAACTTGCTTGTGGCTGTAATGTATTGCCGGGTTCTGGGAATATAGATAAAAATCAAGGGAAAAAACTGTGTGGGTCCCCCCCCCAGTCCATACCAGGCCATTTTAGCTGTATATTTAACAAGGGGACCCCCAGATCCCGCCCCCCATGTGAATGGGTATCGGGTACATTGTACCCCTACCCATTCACCAAAAAAGTGTCAAAAAGTAAAAAACACAAAAGAACGTTTTTGACAATTTCTTTATTGAAAAAGAAAAAAAAGTGTCTCGCGATGTCCATCCATCTTCAATCACGGCGTCGACGGACCCGAAAAAAAAAAAAAAAGGAGCTCCGCCTCAATGAGAGGCTTCCCGCCGACTGCTGTCTTTTTGCGGTGACAGCTGTTATAAAGGCAAGGGCGGAGCCACCCGGTGATGGACCCCTAAGCACCCTCCCCATGTTGAGGGCAAGCGGCCTGGTATGGTTCAGGAGCGAGAGGGTGCTCGTTTGTCCACCGGGCAAGGGTGGGCGAGGGGTCTGGTATGGATTTTGGGGGGAACCCCCGCCCCATTTTTTTTATTTTGGCATGGGGTTCCCCTTAACCACTTGAATACACTGTATTATATATACTACTCTGCCTGCACTGACTGAATATAGAGTCTACACTGAATATCTAGTCTACACTAAATGCATAGTATATATATATATATATATATATATATATATATATATATATATATATATATATATATATATATATATTAGACTGTATATATATATATATATATATATATATATATATTAAATACACTGCCTGCACGCCACTAACTAACCTGCCCACCTAATCTAGCTCAATCTATCTCCGTCCACACACTATACACGGCCGCTATGTAAGCAGCCTTATATAGTGTGGGGCGTGGACTTAGTCCCCCTGAGCCATGATTATGGCACTCGCAGCAGAGCGCACTGTGATTGGCCAAAGCATGCAGGTCAGGTGCATGCTTTGGCCAATCATCAGACGTCAATGCACTGAGATCTTGCAGTGCACTATGGGGCGTTCCACGGCGCTCAAATTTCCCACGAACGCCCCATATGGTCGGTTCGTTTGCGAGCAAACAAACATCTGATGTTCGAGTCCGACTTACGTTCGACTCGAACTGCGGGCTCCTCCCTAATGGTATCTTTTTGAAAGGAAACATCCCAATTAAGGCTAAACTTAAAGAGAACCTGTCAGGGTAGAAGCATAAGAGGAAAGGGTAGGCTCTGGTCTGAAATCCTTATCTCTGGGTCACTACTTAGTAATCCAGAGCCTTAAAACAAACAGCTGAATTAGGACTATCAGAGTTTGGACTTTACTGGATACTTACTGGTTCCAGTTGGTGACACGTGGAAGGGGTGAAGCAAGGGTGAGGGCTACAGTCGTGCAGTGTACAACTTCAAAAAGTCAGCAATTGCAACTAACTATATAGGTTTTAGGTCAAATTTTTTTTTTTCATATATGATGTTTTTTTATATCTAATATGTACACATAATCTATATTTTATTAATAAACATATAAAACTAAACTCCAGCCAGCTAGAAAAAGTATCAGGGTGGCGCCCCTCTCCTCTGCACTGCAAGGGTCAATTGCTTATTTTGTCTAGGGGTAATATGCAGCAATACTCACCTCATTCCTTAACCCCTTCGCGCCTAAGTGTAAAACAAAGCTAAATGCCTAAGCACAATTTTGCAACTGTGACTTTTGTTAGTAAAACTGTACATATCATCACAACTACTTTGTGCATCCAGGTGGATTATACCTTGTTTTTTTCAGGACAAATTGGACTTTCATTTGGTAGTAAATGGTAATCTCCTGATTTTTTTTTCATTATCAAAAGAAAACTGGTCCAAAATAGTAAAAAACATTTTTTATTTTTTTATTTAGCTGATTATTTCTTGCTACTACCATAACCTACCACTGAAAAAAACACAAATTCAATTCTCCTGCTCCTGACGATCACAGCTATACCACATATGTGTAAGTTAGTTGTTTGTTCCCGTAGTACAGCCCCAAAACAATAGTGCGCATTTTGCATTTTTCTATCCTACCTAAAGCACACTGACACTAATTAAAAAAAAAAAAAAAAAATCCTGTAAAAAAAAAACAAAACTGACCCTGACTTTGACCCTAACATTTGACCCTGACCTTTGACCATTGACCCTAAACTTGACCCAAACACTAACCCTGGCACTGACCTAGCTCAAACCTTGCTCTAGGTATATTTTATTTTTTTTTTTATAATATTATTATTATTTCTTTTTTTTACGCACACTTTTTTTTTCACTGCAAGGAGAGAGAGAGAGATACTAAGCATCTCTCTCCACCATTCACAGAGAAAGAAAATTCGGGGGTGGGCTTCACAGTGACCGATCACTGCTAATCAGAAGCTTTTACAGCGATCAGGTGACCCGGAATTGGGTGTTCCAGGTCCTGAACGTTATTACAGGACTCGGGGCTTCCACTGAGACCCTGGTGCACAATGCAGCATGCTCCCAGCACTACGGGAGATACGCAAATATGCGTTCCCAGTCCAGTGGGGTTGCATATTTGCATACGGTTGGCAAGAAGAGGTTAAGCTGGCTATAGATAGATAGATCCCTGCTGAACCGGCCAAATTATGAACAATCTGTGGCTGTACCCTCTCGACAGAAGTCACTCTAACGATCAACTTATTGCAATAGAACTATGGAACTGTTGAAAAACTTTAATTTGATCAGTAGCTGCAACAATGATCAGTGTATTCTGACAGTGAAGGAGGTCCCGCCATCAGAATGCAATTCCACAGCAGGGAGGATTCCTCCATCAACCTCACTTTTGTGGATGAGGGAACCTATTCTTTTTTTTTTCGATCAGCCCTCTGGCATTCTGACAGTAAAGGAGGTCATGCCGTCAGAATGCAATTCCACAGCAGGGAGGATTCCTCCAGCAACCTCTCTTTTGTGGATCGGGGATCCCATTCTTATTTTTTTTCGATCAGCTCTCTGGCTGATCGAAAACAAACCAATCATCTATGCCTTATTCCTCATCCCCACAGGCTTCCTCCCCATTGTATTACTAGTACAAAGCCGTTCCTCTTAGTTGCTTATTCAGTCATGGCCTTTCCAATGTCATCATGCATAATGCAGGACCAGTGGTCCAGAGGATGTCGAGAACCTGCCAACATACTGGTAGTGCTGAGCACCACAGGAGAGTGCTGGATGCTATGGAAGCGAGGAATAAGTTATTTTGCTTATTCCTGTTCCCCTAGATGAAACAAGAAAATAATCACGGGGGGGGGGGGGGGGACTTTCTTTTGGGTTCAGCAAAGGATACCCAGAGCACCATGGGTCAGCTATACTGCACAATAAACAAAACATACTTTACAACTATCTATGTCTGATTAAGAAACATTTTCCTTAAAGCGGTTCTAAAGGCAGAGCATTTTTTTCCTTAATTCATTTCCTGTATTAAAGTAAACAATATCCTAGTATTTGTATCGCTCACTCACCCCCCCCCCCCCCCCATTATATTTACCTGAGTTCTCACTTAATCCAGCGCTGTGCCCATCTCTAGTGGTTCTCTCCTCTCTCCATGCATTCGCAGGAGAGAGAGGCAGCAGTTGGAGCCAGTGGCTCCTGCTGTCAGTAAAATCCTGTGAGGAGGGAGCAGGGGGAAGGGCTGAGCTGTGCTGTGTGTGGCTATAGATGCACACAGCTCCGCTCGGGAGTAAGCCTGCAGGTGAACCCCCATAGAAAGTGGCTTCCTATGGTGGCGCACCGAGGAGACTAGAGCGCCAGTGGGGGACTCCAAAACAGGAGGTTTGGGCTGCTTTGTGCAAAATCATTGCACATGGCAGGTAAGTATAACATGTTTGTTATTTTAGAATTTTTTTTACTTTACGAGGTGGTTGGATCGGTTTATGGGACCAATACTTCTACATACAAGCTGAATTTTATCTTCTTCATTGTGAGGTATTAGCATTACTTTGTTTTAATAAACAGGTTATACAGTTTTACACTACGTGGATATTTTCCATTTATTCTTTATGATGGAGTTATTTTTACCATAAGCCATGATACTTTTAACAATATAAGAGGAAAGAAACACCGGATTTCCATTTTGGATCTATATACAGCGTTTTCGACTTATAACTAATGCCCCGTACACATGAGCTGACTTTTCAGCATCAAAGGTCCGACGGTCTTTCCGACGGACTTTCGACGGAGTTACAACGGACTTTCGAACGACTGGACTTGCCCACACATGAACGGACTAAAGTCCGTTCATTTGAATGTGATGACATACGAAGGGACTAGAATAAGGAAGTTCATAGCCTGTAGCCAATAGCTGCCCTTGCATCCTTTTCTGTCCGTCAGACTAGCATACAGACGAACTGACTTTTCGACCGGACTCGAGTCCGTCGGAAAGATTTGAAACATGTTCCAAATCTAAAGTCCGTCTGGATTTCGACAGAAAAAGTCCGCTGGAGGTCCGATGATGCCCACACATGGTCGGATTGTGCGACGGATTTGTTCCGTCGGACCAGTCCGGTCGAAAAGTCCGGTCGTGCATTAGAGTCCACTGTTTCTGGTAAAGAGGCAATTTTTGTCTTTCGGTGGAGGTGCACCTGGATATTTTACTTATTGATTTGTCATGTACACCTTTACTGGATGCACACCATGGGAGTTTCCAATCAGAAGAATCTACACATTTATTCTTTCTTATGAGACACTAATGGGACTCATTTTTTGTTACATTTTGTTTGTTTCATTATATTACCAATCTTTTAGCGCAGCAAATTTTTATTTTATACTTGATATTCACAAATGTATCCTATTGTCTTGTTGCCAGCAGCTCGTTTGTTCTACCAGCGCAATAATTTTTGCTTATTTTTAAAATTCTAGCTGTCTGGCTGTTTTATTGGCTTTTTAGCCACCTGGCACAAGTATGCAGATCAGAAAAGTCAAAGAAAAGAGAGATGTCCTAATCTGCATATTTGTATTAGTTCAGTTCAGAGTATTGAAGCTGGAAGGTCAGTTGAAGCCAGGGGGTTATCATGACAGCCAGGCAACTAGCAGTTGCAAAATGATAAGCCACCAATGGCAGTAGAAGAAACGAAGAGCAGCCGTTTTTGTTTTCTTTGTTTAATAACCATAAGTTAGCCCAGCCTTTTTCAAGCAGGGTGCCTTGAGGTTTCATCAGGGGTGCCTTGGCAAAATGCCTAAAAATGTCCCCAACATTGTATACAAGCCGCTGGGTGGATAAAACCTGCCTTTTAGTTACACAAAGCCACAAGGTTTCATCGTACACCATTACAACCTTATAACTGCCAACCTCCTAATGACCAATGACATCATTAGTTGATAAGGAGGATGTCGGTGGCCTACATATTATCCTTGTTTGACCCTCCCCTGCCTCTCTCCATCAGCTTTGGGGTCTCATTAGCTAAGTGAGGGACAGAAATTGAGGGAGAAGAGAAACATTGGAATACTGTACTAGTCAGTACCAGTTTGCCAAAGATTATTTGCTTTGGAAGAATAAATCACCTTTATGTTGGGTGTACTACGTGTATTGATGTTGCTGCATTATGTAAGACTATCAGAATAGTTTTTATATTTTAGAATCGGGCGCCTCAAGACTGTCCATAATTTTGGAGGGTCCCTCAAGATTGTTCATAATTTTGGAGGGTCCCTCAAGACTGTCCATAATTTTGGAGGGTCCCTCAAGATTGTTCATAATTTTAAAGGGTTCCTTCACTTAATAAAGGTTGGGAGACACAGAGTTAGCCAATAAATGTATTACTTAAGCTTCAAAATCTTTGCATTAATTGGTTGCTAACATGATACAATACTCTACTACTGCTTGTTTCTCTTAGGAAAAGTTACCTTTAAGACCTGGTACTGTTGGACAAGGGATGAGCTACTGCTGAGATGATTCTGTTGCTTTCTTTCAACATACATGAAAGTTGGAATAGCTAAATGTGTGAAAAGAAGATTAGAGCGACATCTGTTGGCTAGAATACAGCATATAATGAATATGTTATATTTCATAATTGCAAAATGTAAAAAAAATGTTTTAAACCTGAATATAATAAATAAGCAAAGCGAACATGTGCAGAATAGTGATGCATTCATAAATTTATATTCCTCTTAAAGATAACCTGCTGGGATAGCCCAGGTTTAGATGCAATGCTAATTCTTAAACAGCAAGCACCTTAGACAGCGTTATGCACAGTGACAGTGACACAGTGACATTCTACACATAATTAACCCTGTACCCGGATGGTTAACCAATGGCAGCAGTTTGCACTTGGTAGCAGACTTGTAACTTATATATGTGACACAAAGATAGTCATGAACTACAAATCTTTATGTGTGAAATGTGATAATAAAAATGTAGCAAAAATGAAAAAGCATGTGTCAACTGCTACAAGGTAAATTCACTGAAAACGTATGACGGGTTCTTTTATGATAAAAAAAATGAAATTTCAAGTTATCTCAGGGTATTTTAAGAGACCCAGACATGAAATGATGCTCCCTGTTAACTAATCTGCCTCAAATATGGACAGCACAACCTCCACCACAGCAGTGCAGCTTGGTACCCAGCCTGTTTATTAGGCAATGAAAGAGCAGCAGCACAGCAATAGGTTATCCCTCTGCTTATTCTGCTCTTTTCATTACATTTGCATGCAGTACTGACAAATTGGCTCCTAAGTTTACTCCTTCCTTTGCCAGTCGGAGTGTTGCTGTATAAGGAATTGCAAAAGACGGTTATAGGTAAAAATTCAGGCACTTGTACCAGTTCCATATAAAAGGCATGTAATTATTCTGTAATGAATAAATAACTGCCTTATTTTGAGCCAACAGTTGAAATGCCCACAAGAGGTTTACAAGCCAGAGTTTCACGGTTTCTCGAAGCATATCTCTTCTGATTCCTCACTCCTTGCAGTGTTTCCTTTGTATTGTATACCACATCGTTTCCTAGCAGTATGAGAAACAGTATACTATGATGTCCTGTATGTGTCATCTGGAATATTAAAGTATTGACAAAGTTTTAAAAAAAAATGTAACAATCATAGTTAGAAAAGAAAAAAAGAAAAGAAAAGTCACATATCTTAATTCAAGCAGATGCGGAATATTTAAAACTCTTGAAAGAATTGCCCAGTGGATCTACATTCAAATATTAATATAAAGCTATACAGTAATAGTCTTACATAGAATTCTGATAACACTTGCTGAAATAAGAAAAAAAAGAGTAAAGTAAGATGTACACTCACAGATCGTTTTTTTTCCAGCCTACAGCTGAATAATAAATAAAAAAAAAAAAACCTAACCGGTTTCTCCATCCACACTAAACAGTGCAGATAGATGAATCTCCCATTGCGGCTAGTGTACTCAGCTGCTGTCTGGCCAACGATTGTCCGCCTGGCTCCTTGGAAATTTCAGTTGAAGGATGTTGGTTTGAAGGGGGCCAGCAAGGCCACCCGCTATATGGATTTCAGGCAGAACTGGATGAAATAAGCCCAGTTGATGGTTGGCTTAAAGTGATTGTAAGGGTTAGTTTAAAAAAAAAAAAAAAAAAAAAAAAAGCATATCATACGTTCCTCCACTGTGCAGCTCGTTTTGCACTGAGTGGCCCTGAACCTGCTCTTCTGGGGTCCCTCGGCGGCTCTCGTGGCTCCTCCCCACATCAGATAACCCCTTGGGAGAAACGCTCTCCCGGGGGGTTACCATGCGGGTGAGCTCCCGAGTTCAGCATTTGGCGACCATAGAGTCCGAATGCAGGACTCGGCCCTGCCCCCCCGGGGCCCGCATCATTCGATTTGATTGACGCCAGCGGGAACCAATGGCTACGCTGCTATCAATCTATCCAATCAAGAGCCGATAACTCCGTGCAGAGAGACAGCGCGTCCCCCTGGGTGACGTTTGAGGGCTCAGGTAAGTAAAACTGGGGGGCTGGGGGGCCGGTCACAGACAGGTGTATTTTCACCTTAATGCATAGGATGCATTAAGGTGAAAAAACACATAGGTTTACAACCCCTTTAATAGAGGGGCTAAAATACCTTCTTGGAGAAAATGCTGCTTCAGGCTTCCTCCAATTGGCTTAGGCCTTTGGTCACCTGACAATAATCATTCTTACCTTTAAATTGATCTTGTGGCCCAAATCCCTAGGCTTCTGCTCCCATGACCAGCAAAAGTCCTACTTATTGTCCCTGCATTTTATTGATTATGTTTGCTTTTTCTACTACAGTAGGTAAAATGTGACTTTATGATGGTTGTGAATGATTGGTAGCACCAGCAGGGAGATCTCAACGATGGAATAATCAAGAAAAGAAAATGATGGTCCAGTGCCTGATTTAGTTCACTAGTGTCCATTTATAACTGAAATTCCTGACCCTTAAATGAAATGTGTAGCAAGAGCTACGCTACCCACTGGTATAAGTGTCTCAGTTTAAGAATGCTTGAACCCAGCATGTGGTTTCGGGGGCTACCAACGCTGGCCTACTTTTAATGGTAGTTAGCTATCTGTCTATGGTTTCCTAACAGTTTCACAAGTCACTCTCATAGAACAAGGATGCAGCAAGTGAAGTCATAGCAAAGTAAGAACTTTTGATCTCCATGCTATTACTGTCTTGAAGCCATCAAATCAACACTACAGCCTACATATTGTCTGAATATGAGTTTTTTTTAAAACTAATCTGACTACAGTAAACTTACATTCTGGTTGGCTGCTGTGCCATACTGCATGTCACCTGATATAAAAGCCACTTTTTCAGTCTTACTAAATAAGTTATCAATTGATATCCAGAGAGGTGTTATTCCAACATGGATGCACTACTACTAAACTAAATATAAAGTTCTGTCTTGGCATTAAATTTCCATTCTGGGATATGAAAATACCCAGTATAAAATGTGCAGTCCTTGACATGAACATTGTGTGATATGACAAGTCCTGTGGGTTCAGCTGGCTGAGAAAACTCATTTTAAGCAAAAATCCTCTAAAATTGTTTAGGGAGTGACACAGGACATGGAGGCCCTCGGGGAGGAATGATTCAAACTACTGCTACTTCTCACAACGAAATGCACTGCACTTAGTTGTAAACACTGTTTTAAACTGTTTAATCCTGTACTGGTTTGTACAGACTACAGTTATCATGACTTCTCACATTACATCTTGATTCATTTCTTTTGCTATGTACATAGGACCTCAGATTTAAGGGGGCACTGTCTTATTGCTATCCACTGGTATAAGTGTCTCAGTTTAAGAATGCTTGAACCCAGCATGTGGTTTCGGTACATCTGTACAAAGCATCGGGATTGCTCAGCTGAGTCATTCTTCATTTATTTTCTGTTACTGACAATTGTAATCAGCCTATGTCCATTACCAACCTCATATTCCCTGAGCAAGAGTAATCCTTTTAAACAGATAATACATTTCTGTTGAGCCACAGAAGTGATTTCGTTGTTAACTCTTTAAGCAAGCCTAGCTTTAAAAAAATAAAATAGATTTTTTGAATTATACCCCTTAACTATGTTAGATATAAAAATACTTTACACCTGATTTTGGGTTTCTATAAAGGGTCTTTAAATATTGTTGAAGAAATATATTTACTATTTATTTACAAATGTGCTCTAGTTCTCTTTTTCACATAATGGCAGAGCTTTACTAAAGCTGGTGCACACAGAATCTGGTGCAGCCGTACATAGTAACCTATCAGCTTCTAGGTTTTATAGTCAAAGTTTAATTGAACAAGCTGAGGCTGGAAGCTGATTGGATAGTATAGGGTCAAACAGAAATAAAACAAAATACATACACACCCAAAGGCTACCTCCTATTGTTTAATAATGGTGTAAAACAGCATCAAATGATGTACAAAATAAAATCACAGTGTCTATTTCCGCTCCAAAGTATCCCTCCCCCTACTCATAGTTACCTTCTAGGACCTATACCATTGGCGCATCATCTAGTCACCCCCCCCCGCCCAGAACCCACACCCATTATTTCCCCTGGACTCTTAATCCTGTGGACCAGCTGATAGAGATCTCCCTGAGGAGCTGAGGCAATGTGGCTGCAAACCACTGTCCCCACGGATTGGAGGCCCTGGTGACTGCATCTGCAAAGTGAAAGAGTTCAGGAATGCAGGGACTCCAGAGACCATCCAGGATCCTGGATAGTATAGCACTACACCCTAGAGCCACAATCTTGGGGGACGGTCAATAGTTGGAATGATAACCCTACTAGCAATTATCCTTGGAACAGGATCAAAAATCAAATGATACTAGTCCCGTGTAAGCAGGTAGCGGTATTGCCTGTAAAACCTGGTACAAGAAGTATATGGCACTGAGAAAGTTCATATGTCCAGAAATCTGCTAAGTCGATGTTATGGAGAACCACACCATGGATTGAAAAGTCCCACTAATCACTCCACTTCTATGTGGTGTCATGTATTGAAGGGAGTAGATTAGCATCAATCATGCATATGGGCAATACCCTATAACAGTATGGGAATAGTGATATTTGAATGTGCTTTGCATTTGATCCAGCCAGTGGTAGGATAACGGGTCCCACGTGATCTAGGTAACCCAGTGATACTGCCGATATGATCAATCTGCATGTGGTTATTTTACTCACTGTCCCGTGTTCTTCCAGCGATTCCAAGGAGGATGTGCAAGGGTAATTATACAATAATTTAAAGCGTAACTCCACTTTTGTTGAGAAAAAAACATTCCCCTCTGGGTGATCTATGTACATTGCAAGGATTATAACAAACTTTGTTGCAGATTCCTACATTTTGTTATTCTGAAGAAATCCTTCTGTGTTTCTCTGTGCCTCTGTGCTAAGTGGGTTTAATGGTCTCATAATTATCTGTCAGCTGTGCACTTGCAGGCCTCTAATGAGGAAATCTGCTGGGCCTGCATCCCTTTAGACGTGTTCCTATTAAAAGTATCTCTCCAAAAATAAAATTTTTGTTGCAGGGCATGCCTGATATCTGACTGGTATCTTAGGCAGACTTCTAAGAAAATTGGTGAGCCAATCACACAAGCAGGAAATGATCTTTCTGGGGGTGGTCAGTACACACTCTGTGTACAGAACAACTCCAGGTAGCCATATTGCAATGCATTTTCAGAAAATCACAGCGGCTGCAGATTGAAAAGGAAAGGTAATTTTTAATAACATTCAATTACAATATGACTTGTGTCACAATTCTATGCGCTATACTATTTTTTCTTTATTTGCTATTTTTGTTTCGCACGAAAGTGGAGTTACCCTTTTACCACTTGCCGACCAGCCACTGTCGTTGTATGGCAGCAGGTCGGCTCTCCTGCATGAATGGCCGTACCTGTGCAGAGGCTCGTACAGGTGCATTTGCGGGTGTGTGCACTCTCCCTCCCGCTGCACACTGCGGGAGCGTGCCCACGGGTCGCGCGGACTCGATGTCCACCGGCGACCCGCGATCGCCTAGTACAGAGGCAGAACCGGGATTTGCCATTGTAAATGAGCAGATCCTCGTTCTGACAGGGGACATGTCAGAGATCTACTGTTCCCAGTGATTGGGAACAGTGATCTCTGTTATGTCCCAGTGAGCCCATCCTTCCTACAGTTAGAACACACCTAGGGAAAACACTTAAGCCCTTGATCGCCCCCCCTAGTGTTAACACCTTCCCTACCAGTGTCATTTTTACATTGATCAGTGCATTTTTATAGCACTGAACAATGTAATAATGTCACTGGTCCCCAAAAAGTGTCATTTGGAATCATATTTGTCCGCTGCAATGTCGCAGTCCCGCTATAAATTGCAGTTTGCCACCATTACTAGTAAAAACAATAAAAAAAGTCCCTAAATCTATCCCATAGTATGTAGATGTGATAACTTTTGCGCAAAACAATCAATATACGCCCATTGCAATTTTTTTTAACAAAAATATGTAGAAGAATATATATCGGCCTAAACTGATGAATAAATGTGTTTTTTATACATTTTTTTGGATATGTATTATAGCAAAGAGTAAGAAAAAATGTTTTTTTTTTCAAAATTGACTCTCTTTGTTCGTTTATAACACAAAAAATAAAAACCACAAAGGTGATCAAATACCACCAAAAAAAGCTCTATTTGTAGAAAAAAAAGAACGATTTGTTTTGGTACAGCATTGCACGACCGTGCAATTGTCAGTTAAAGCGACGCAGTGCCGTATCGCAAAAAATGGTTTGGTCATTAAGGGGGCAAATCCTTCCGGTCCTTAAGTGGTTAAACTATTTCAAATCATATAAAATGTACCATTTTAAGAAAAAACATAGGATCATTTATAAGGTCATCCTAAAATTGATGGCAGCAACACGTTTCAAAAAAGTTGGGACAGGGCCATGTTTACCACAGCGTAGCATCCCTCTTTTTTTAACAACACTCTGTAACTGCCTGAGAAGTGAGGAGACTCCAGTTGCTGGAGTTTTGTGAGAGGAATGTTGTCCCATTCTTGCCTGTGTAAGATTGGGGTCATTAAACTTAAGCGGTAGGTGTGTTTTCAATGAGTTGCGCCAGCCCAAAACTGTATTTTAAGGACATGACAGCCCACTTTTATTTAAAAAGTCAAGTCAAAGTTCATACAGATAGCTCTTCCCACGCAGGGGGTTCAGCCCAACACTGCAAAGACATAACATTCAGCTTCCTGGCTCTCTTGTGGCAGCTTTACTACTCCGAGTACCTCTGCTGGGTCTTCCTGACCATCAAACACCTTTTGGTCTTCCTGACCATCAAACATCCCAAAGTTATGCGACTGTACTTTAGCTCTGCATCTTTCCTTGCAGCTCCCTAGCTGCGCTTGTCCCTTCTGGACTTCCTCTCAGGCTTGGCCCTTCCTCTGTCCCAACCTGACCTTGATGCACAGCATCTCACACAGCTCCCCTCAGACACACTGACCTGCCTCAGGAGGGTGGGGCCCAGAGCTCTAACTTTGGCTCTATTGGAAAGCCAGCACACACCTGAGCAAACAATGTGCTTGCTTCTCCCAACATCTGGCGTAAACCACTCTTTTACAGAGTAGAACGGGGTCCCTACGCTTGATATAGGATTCTAACTGCTCAAAAGTCCTCAAAAGCCCTGGGTCTTCTTTTTCTTCTTTGTCATAGTTTTGTCATAGTTTTGGTTTGGTGAAAATTCTGGACTGCAGGCAAACCAGTTAAGCACCTGGTCTCTTCCACTACGAAGCCATGCTGTTGTCATAGATGCAGTATGTGGTTTAACATTGTCCTGCTGAAATATGCAAGACCTTCCCTGAAATAGAAGTGTTCTTGATGAGAGGATATGCTGCTCTAAAACTGGAATATATCTTTCTGCATTGATGGTGTCTTTCCAGATGTGCAAACTGTCCATTCCATACGTACTAATGTCCATTCCATTCCATACGCAGCATTCCATAGCATACAATCAGAGATGCAGGATTTTGAACTGAACTCTGACAACAAGCCTCTGGAATCCGGGGAAACCGGTGCCCATGGTTGTCAAAAGGAATGTCAAATTTTGAGTCTTCTGACCACAGAAGAGTTTTCCACTTTGCAACAGACTATTTTATTTATTTATTTATTTTTTTAATTATTTATTTATAACAGGAACAGGGCCCACACGAGCCGACATGGTAAACAGTAGTACAGAAGATAATATAATTGTGCATTAACACATCAAGGTATATAATAACATGTCTGATTAACCAAGAACTTTGATCACAGAATAAATCGTATTAGACATAGTTTCGTATCTTTGAGACGTCTCAAGTGTCCATGATGTTTGTCTAGATGTCTCTACTTTAATTAGTCTGTGTTGTTGACAGAAAAAATCTCCTTCGTAAGTGCAAGTGTTGATGTGCCAGTTTAGGTAATGGCTTCTAGGTGTCGGGGTTCATGCGTCCCATCCCTGCATTGTCTTTTCCCTTTTATTAAGAAGAAGAAAAAAGAAGACCCCCATATGTGGGGATAATGAGAGCAAGAGAGGATAGTGTATTGGAAACTAGAAAGATAGAAAAGGGGAAATGGTCAGGAGTTGATAAGAAGGGGGAGGGGGGTGGTTGTGGAGCCCCGGGCATGCAATGTCAGGGGGGGTGTACAGAAGATGCGAACATGGTATACTGTATTAGTATCGACCGAGAGTGAGTGGGGGCTTGCTGAAGGGTGTACCTTCATATAGCCGTGGTGGTTTCTCTCAAGGTCTCACCCTCAGTCGAGAATATGAAGATGTTCCATAGTTGCCCAGTTTTGGTGAATGTTTCCTGCCTGTTTTGCGCTGTGAGGATAAGATCCTCCATGTGTTTTATTTCTTCTACCTTAGCAATCCATGAGGCAATGGTTGGTGGTAGTGTGGCTTTCCAATGGATTGGGATGCAGGCTTTAGCTGCATCTATCAGGTGTCTAATCACAGATTTTTTGTATATTTTCTCCGTAATGTTAGACGCATGCAGGAAAAAAAATGCAGGGTCTTCTGGAATGCTATGTTCTGTAAATTTCTGAGTAACTTCACGCACTGTTCGCCAAAAGTGGGACAAGTTTGGGCATGACCAGAAAATACGTACTAATGTTCCTTTGTCTGCCCGCCACCTCCAACAAAGATCAGACTTTTCCGGGAAGAACTTGTGAAGTAATGCTGGGGTCCTATACCATCTTGATAGGAGCTTGTAGTTCATCTCCTGGTATTTGGCGCAGATGGAGGATTTGTGAGTAAATCTAAGGACGTGCTGTCGTTTAGTCGTGTTGAAGTGGCAATTTAATTCCTTTTCCCATTTAATTAATCCCGGGGGCGAAAAATCTGCTTGTGCTGTGGTTAGGAGATTGTAGGCTAGGGATATCGTATGTGTTATGGTTCCTGAAGTAGTGCAAAGTTCCTCCAGTGTTGTGAGGGGTTGATCATTGGTGACAGGGGGTTTCAGGGAATGGAGGAAGTGACTTAGTTGACGGGATCTCAAGAAGTCCAGACGAAACAGGCCCGCAGGATCTGAAAGTTCTGTGATTGTGTACCAGCGTCCTCCAGTACTAAAGTGGGAGGCTTGGTGAAGGCCTGCGTCGCTCAGACCCTGAAAGATCGCATCTTGTATACCTGGTGTGAAACCAGGATTTCCCAATATGGGATATAAAGTGGAGTTATGTGAGGAGATGGATGTCTGAGATAAGAGTCGAGACTCGTGTTGTGTTACCAATTAGTGGATGACATTTTGTTTCTAACGGTAGAGTCTTGTAGCACCAGGGGGCCCTACTAAGGGGGACCGTGGTTTGGTTTTGCTCCATTTGTGTCCAGAGTTTGGTTTCTTGGTGTCGACACAAATCTATTAGCCTCCCCAGATGTACCGCTTGGTGATAAGCACGGATGTCTGGTACCGCAAGACCGCCATGTTGTTTGGGAAGGATTAGGAGTTTATGTGAGAGTCGGGGTCTCTTTTTGGCCCATATGAATTCAGTAAAAAAGGATTGTATCTGCTTAAAGTAGGATGTAGGGATAAAGATAGGTAGCGCTTGCATGAGGTAGAGGAATTTTGGGAGGATCATCATTTTCAGAATGTTACATCTTCCAATCCAGGAGTGTAGCCCCGTGTGCCATTGGTTAAGTAGTGTTCTGATTGTTTTCAGCAGTGGTGGGAAGTTAAGGTCATATAGCCTTGAAAATATGTGTGGAATGTACGTGCCCCAGTATTTTAGGGCAGTTGCTGTCCATTTCATTTTAAAGCTGTATTGTAGGTATATAAGCTGTGGTTGCGCTATCCCCACTCCCATCGCCTCCGATTTGGCAAAGTTGATCTCGAAATTGGAAAGCGCCCCATACGTTGTGAATTCCCAAAGCAGATTTGGGAGGGAGACAGAGGGAGTAGTGATCGAAAACATAAGGTCATCCGCATATGCGGATACCTTATGTTGGGTGTGGTTTAATGTGATGCCTGAGATGTTAGGGTTCATTCACACGTGGCAAAGGAAGGGTTCTAAGGATAGGGCGAAGAGTAGGGGAGACAGTGGGCACCCCTGTCGTGTTCCATTAGTGATTGGGAAAGATTCCGAAATCACCCTGTTTGCCCTGACTCTGGCCGACGGTGCCTTGTATGCCGCTGTAATCCAACTCAACATGTTGCTGCCCAGTCCTACGTGTCGTAATGTAGCAAACATGAAGGCCCAGTTAACCCGATTGAACGCTTTTTCCGCGTCAGTACCTATGAAGACGCTGGGTGTCTCGGTGTGAGTGGCCGAGTAAAGCAAGTTCAGGACTTTGGTGGTATCGTCTCTTGCTTCCCTTGTGGGGATAAAGCCCACCTGGTCTAAATGTATCAGGTGGGGCAGGTGGAATTGTAGTCTGGTGGCTATAATTTTGGTAAACAGTTTCAAATCCGTATTGAGCAGGGATATGGGTCGGTAACTCCCGCAACAGGTCGGGTCTTTACCCTCTTTAGGGATGATAGATATCTGGGCCTGCAAGGAGGAGGCATGTAGTGTTCCCCCCTCGGTAAGGCCTTTATTAGCTTGGTTAGGTGATCTCCTAACGCTGGGACAAGTGTCTTGTAGTATTGAATCGTGAGGCCATCCGGCCCGGGGGCTTTCCCTGGTTTGGTGTGTCTTATTGCAAGCTGTATTTCAGATAGTGTAATGGGGTCTTCTAGTAATTCACGGGTCTCAGTAGCTAGAGTGGGCAAGCCTGATGAGGTTATGTAGTCTGTCACACGGTCCAATTGTGAGGGTGTCGCGGTTAAATTATAAAGTGCTTCATAATATGATTTGAATTCCTGTGTAATTTGTTGTGGTAGAGTTATTTTGTGACCCGACGGGGAATGTATGCATGGTATGTAGGACGCCAGTTTCTGGGCATGTAATGATTGTGCTAAGAGTCTACCACATTTATTCCCCGACTCGTAAACCCTTTTGCGTGAGATTTGGAGTGCTGCTTTGGCTTTAAAGTTAAGGAGATCTGTGACTTGCATGCAAATTGTGTCTAGCTCATTTTTTAGCGGTCCCGTCGGGGTTTGTTTGTGGCTATTTTCCAGTGTCTGTAACTTACTAAGAAGTAGGGTCAGTAGGGCAGTTCTTTGTTTTTTCAGTCTCGCACAGTGTTTTATGAGCAACCCACGTATCGCGGCCTTGTGGGCCTCCCACACCAGGCCCACGTCCCTGTCAGTGGTACTGTTAGTTTGAAAGTAGTTGGTAATTTCTTTCATCACATCAGCGAGTACCTCGGGGTCCTGTAGGAGGCTCTCATTAAGCCTCCATGGTTTCCTTTGACCTCTATCGAAGTCCGTCAGGGCATATTTCAGTGTGATCGGAGCATGGTCCGACCATGTTATAGACCCTATTGAAGCGTTTTTAACATCCTGAAGTTGATTGTGGGGGACTAAAAAGTAGTCTATTCGCGAATACGAGTTGTGGGGGCGTGAATAGAAAGAGTAGTCTCGTTCGCCGGGGTGGAAAAGACGCCAGGTGTCGATCAACTGTGACGCATGTAGGGCTGTCTGTATGGCCCTATGTGTGCCTTGAGTGGTGAAGGAGTTTCCCGAGGAGGTGTCCTCTGCCGGGATCAGGGAGATGTTTAGGTCGCCACCGGCTATAAGCTGACCCTCAGTAAACTTCTGGAGGATAGTTAAATGTTTTTTAATGAAAGTGTCATGTTGACTATTTGGAGCATAAAAGTTTGCGATAGTCACCTTTACTCCCCTGATTAGGCCTTTGAGGAATAAAAATCTACCCATCGGGTCTCTTAATACTGCAATCAAAGTCCACGGGAGATTTGCCGAGATCAAAATAGTGACCCCTCTAGATTTGGCCTCTGAGTAGGTAGAATGGTACACTGTTGGGTAAAATCTATTTTTGAGGATTGGGAATTTGTTTTCCCGGAAGTGTGTCTCTTGTAGCAGAACAATGTCCGCGCGTAGGCGTCTCATATCATTGAGCAGCATCCGCCTCTTTTCAGGGACATTAAGTCCCTTTGCGTTTAACGTGACAATGGTAATCTCGTCCATGTTCTGGGGGGGGAGGGGGGGTATAGGGCGTAGGGGGGACAAGAGGGGAAAGAAGAAAGGAAGTTGTAGAGTCAATGAAGGAAAGGAGAGGGAGTAGGTAAAGAGAGAGGGTGACCCCTGAAGTGTGACCACTCCTGCAGGGGTATAGAATGCGTCCGCTGAGGGGGTGTAACCACAGTGGGCGCTAACCAGTTTTGTTGGGTATCTAAAATATCAGCAAAGTAATTGCTATTACACTCCCCAGTGTCACCTGGGTGAAGAGCGTTGTCCTATGTGGAGATGTGTCTAGCAAGGGTCTTCCGGGAAGCTCCCAGACCCTTCCCGATCACAACGGTCTTTTTCAAGTATATCAGTGTGAGCTATAAATAAATGGTTATCTGTAAACATCAAAGACAGTGCATTTAGATTAGAGATATATATCTATACAGGTCTATCAGGTCACAGTTAACGCTATAAACAGAATCTATAACATAAAATATCAAACTACAACAATCCCGGACTGACTTATGAAACAATGCGTGTTGCCATATGGCGCTATCTTCCAGTGATCCCCTCGGGGGGCCAATCAACAATTCCCCAGGACCTTCCCTCAAATGGCATTAACGGGGCAACTCCCCTGGAAATTGCCAGTATATGTGGTGGGTGTTCCAAGAGTGTCTACGCTGGTCATCCCCAAGTTAATTTCTCTCTGCATGCGGGAGAGTTAAGACCTATTAATTCCCTCTGTCCTCGTCCGTAGCCCTCCACCCCAGCCTCCAGCCCATGGCCCCCGTTGCAAAATCTCCCGGCGTAAGACCCGGTGACCACGCCACTCATTCAATATGCTATACATCTTCAGACCTAATTCTTGTCACCTTAAGTCTGATACTCAATACTTCCATTACATTGGCACATCAATCTCCCATAGTTAAAGTAATGTGTCCTCTGTTACCCCTGGATTTCCAGGAGTCGTTACTTCTGTTATACCCTAGCCGGGTAAGGCATTTGTTGAGCCTGGGTATATAAATGGGAGTACTAAAAAGGTCAGTTTACCAGGTTTTAGCCCTTCCGGGCTGTAGATGACAGGGGTGGAAAGCCCCTCTCGTCCTGCTTTGGGAGAGTGTCACGGATTGAGTGCTATGCAGTTCTTGAAAAGTGACAGGGTATAGGACCAGGCCCGAAGTCATTATCACCACTGTTGAGAGGAAGGAGGAGACCACCAGTGTTCAACAGCATAACACCACTCCTGTGGGTGAGTGAGGAGGCCGTACTCCAGTCTGGGCACCTCTCCGGGTATGTCTCTGAGGAGTAGTTTAGGGCAACCATAAATAACAAGGCCCAGATTATAACTCTCTGAGGCTCGGGCGGCGACCACAAGGTGAAACCTTACCGGGACCGAGTGGGAGGCAGGGTGCAAGGCTCGTAGCCTAGGTGTGTTGCAGTGACCACTAGATGGGTGAGGCAGTCCTAAGTAGCGCCACTGCTTCTCCCCTCACATCCAGTCAAATCCCCGGCGGGGGGCATTAGTTCCAGCTCCACGGCACCGGAGGGGAGGGGACACAGGGAGGAGGGCCAAAGAGGAGTCCACACCGGGGGGGACATCCCAACTGTGGATTAACAAAGTCAGCCTACATGGGAATCAGGGAAAAGTCTGCAGAAAAGAACAATTAGGACTCACGTGACCCGGCATGCGATGGAGATCGAGGATGACCGCGTGGTCTTTGAGAATGTGCAGCAACAGACTATTTTAGATGAGCCTTAACTAAAAGAAGACAGTGGTGTTTCTGAATCATGTTCAAATATGTTTAGATATGGCTTCTTCTTTGCATAATAGAGCTTGGTGAATGGCATGGTGAAGTGTGTTCACAGATTTTTGGAAGTAGTCCTGGGCCCATGAAGTGGTGTCCATCACAGAATCATACCTGTTTTTAATGCAGCACCATCTCAGGGCCCGAAGATTACAGGCATCCAATATTCTTTTGATCTTGACCTTGGCCCACAGAGATTTCTCCAGATTCCCGGGATCTTTTGATCTTTTGATGATTCTATGTACTGTAGACGATGATATATTTAATAACTTTTCAATTTTATGTTGAGGAACATTATTCTGAAATTGTTCGACAATTTTTTGATGCTACTTTTCAGATTGGTGAACCTCTGCCCATCTTTACTTCTGAGACACTCTGACTCTCTAAGATGCTCTTTTTATACCCAATCATGTTACTGACCTGTTACCAATTAACCTAATTAGTCACAAAATATTTTTGGGCAGCAAGTAAACATGCTGTCCATGAAGCTGATGTGTTAAAAGCAGACAAAAAGCGGGCAACTCAGTCAGGGTGCCCATGCTGACCCATGTCCACAGCCAAAAGCACAAGAAGGGGCACATGAGCATCAGAACTGGACCACAGAGCAAGGGAAGAAGTTGGCGTGGTCCAATTAATCAAATTTTCTTATACATCATGTGTATCGCCAGGTGTGTGTGCGTCGCTTACCTGGGAAAGAGCTGGCACCAGTATGCAGTATGGGAAGAAGGCAAGTTGATGGAGGCAGTATGATGCTTTGGGCAATGTTCTGCTGGCAAACCTTGGGTCCTGCCATTCATGTGGTTGTTTCTTTAATATATACCACCTACCTAAACATTGTTGGTGACCAAGTACACCCCTTTATGGAAATTATATTCCCTGGAAGTGCTGGCCTCTTTCAGCAAGATAATGCTCCCTACAAGAATGGTTCAAGTATGGTTTGAGGAACACAACAATGAGTTTGAGGCATTGACTTGGCTTCTACAGTAAATTCTCCAATCTCAAACTAATTGAGTATCTGTGGGATGTCCTGGAAAACAAGTCCAATACATGGAGGCCCAGCCTCATATCTTACAGGACTTCAATGACCTGATACTAATGGCTTTGTGCCAGATACCACAGCATATCTTCAGGGGTCTAGTGCCGTCCATGCCTGCCTTGACTGGTCAGGGCTGTTTTGGAGGCAAAAATAGAGCCTACTAAGCTATTGTTGATCAGTGTATGTTTTCTTACTAGAAAAATAGCTCATTTTGAAAACACTGGCCTGCTTCGTTTAAAGTGATTCTAAAGGAAAATAACAAACTTGCACTGAGTAGCCCCCATCCTCTTCCTTTTGGGTCCCCTGCCGTTGGTCCTGGCTCCTCTCTCCTGCAAGCCTCCTGCTATTGGGACACTCGAGCAGGCTCGCTCCTGAGCATCGCTCTGTTTGTCCATTCACACACAGAGCTTGGCTCAGGCCTCGCGCCCCTACTCTCTCCTTGTTGGCTCTCCTTAATGCATAGAATGATTTAAGGTTAAAAAAAACCTTGAGCCTTTAGAACCACTTTAACCACTTTAATGAGGCTTTCCAAGTGGAATTATTTTAAGTAGCATTTTCATTCATTCTTTTTCTCTTCTTTGGATAGCTGCAAAGTGTGAAGTCAAAAAGATCATGCCAAGATCCTTGTTTGGAGGAGGCATGAGGAAAGAGTTTACTTTGAGAAATGAAAACAGGGCTGTGAGAGTTATCACAGCCTACAATACCGCCAGCCACCACTAGAGGGAGAATCCATTCTAGTAGGTTGGATACACACAGGTACAGTAGAACAAATCTTGCTTACAATCTGCTGCACTTTGGTGCAATCTTTGTAGTAACTAGGTGAATCCCACATGCTTCTGAGATTCCTCAATTTATGCTGTGAGCTGGAATTCGATCTGTCCCTGCCTATGGCAGATTATAGGGACCACTAGGGTACAGCAACATGATGAAAACAGATTAACAGTAAATTTACAACTGAGCATACAGGCACTAATAATTTACTTCAACTATCTCTAGGAGTTATGAATTCTTAGCTTAGTACACAGAAGGCCACTTATAATTTTTTTTAGATTTTATATTTCTAGGCGGGCAGTGTTCTGTAATATATATATTGAATGAAGTAGTAATGACAAAAAAGAAAAAAGAAAAGAAAATGGCATACAGAAATGAGCTGTTTGCTATAAAATAAAAAGGATAAGAATAGAAATAAACATTACTGTTTGGGCAGTATTGTTTTATCCTGTTGGTGGGAGCACACCTGGAAAAAAACTGTTGTGTCGTGCTCTGGTGGATACATTTCCACGTTTACTTTTATGCTACCCAGTTTAAAAGGGGAGTGATGTGGGATGGAATCTTTCTTCTTGGCCAATCATTTTTGGAGATGGCACTTCCAATCAAGTGAATGGGCTGCCCTATGCTGTTGTGTGACACACATGGCAAAAAACGCGGCAAACAAAGCAGCGCGTTACGACGCTCAGGAGTGAATGCAGCCTTAGACTGGTTCACATTGTACTGCATTACTAGCACACACATGTTAATGCGCATGATGCCGCACATTAACATGCATTGCGGTAAGCCAGCACATTTATTTGAACAAGCAAAATGTGCAGTGAGTTGTTCTGCTGAAAAATGCACCATGTCTAGTGTTGGTTGTAAAGTTTGTACCTCTGATTTTGCAGTTTATTGAATTTGTGCATATTAGGATGCGAGGGCATCGCTTTGTATATCAATCTTTATTTCTAAACAGGCAGTGTTGTTTTTTCTTTGCAATATCTTTCATCAAAGCACCTTCACAACTGCTAACAAGGTGAAGCTAATTCACTTTAATGGAATAGCTTGTAGTCTGAGCTGCCAGCTTTTCTATTTCATTTTGGTCTAAATTCTTGTGACCATTATTAAGAAATCTTAATTTAAAAAAATGATACAACTTTTATAATTGCCTTACAAGCCTTTTTACAATTTAGTGTTAATACAAATACATCTCTAGTGCAGTGAAGAATGATTTTCTTACTAAAAACTTAAAAAAAAAGTTAAATAAATCAAAATGGCTTCCTGATATGATATACTTCCCTAGTGTATGTTAAAAAAACAAAAGCACTTTATTGTATAAATGTACTCACATATAATTTAAATTCTGTTACTTAAAAAACAACAACATCAAAACTGGAACTTCCAGGTGCATATGCGTGATGACGTCACTTCTGGTTGGCACGTTTTCGTCATATGACTTCCTTAAAACATCCTAAGGAAGTCACATGACGAAAACGCGTCAAATGAATTTTTATATTTAAAATGCTGTTCCTTAAAAAAAAAACTATAAAAACCATAACTTCCAGGTAAGCATGCATGATGCGGTCACCTCCAGTCAGTGCGTTTTCATGTGACCTCAGTACATCATGCACACTCTGAAGTGATGGTTTTTATGTGTTTTTTAGAGAAACATAATTTTAAATAACATGCACATACATTTATACAATAAAGCACTTTTGTTTTTTTACATATTACATTATGGAAGTTCTTTTATTTTGAAGGTGAGCTGGATTGCCCCGAAACAAAGAGAGGATTGTTGGCTTTGGATCCTTCTATCCCTGGTCTGAATAAGTGATAACAGAGTGGATTTGGGGACTGTGGAGTAGCTTGTTTGACTCACTTGGGAACAGGGGGTTTATATTCTCTAATAAGCCTTCCTACTGATACTATATGCAATTGATTTAAAGAGACAGTACGATGATATGAATTATTATGAAAAGTAGTGGATGGATGGATGGATGAACACACAGACAAACATAGAAGATAGATGAATGGATGGTTGGTGGTAAGGATGGATAAGATGGATGGATGGATGGATTAAGGGATAAGATGGATGGATGAACCCAAAGACAAACACAGAAGATGTTTGGATAAGATGAATGTATGAGATGGATGGATTTACATGGGTTACTGTTTGTTGTGAATGTAATGTATTCTTGAATTTGTGGTTTCCAGACCCGTTATGGTGCGGACATGTATGACATCATTGTTTACATGCATGACATCATTGCTGACATGCATGACATCATCGCTGACATGTATGACATCATCACTGACATGTATGACATCATCACTGACATGCATGACATCATCGCTGACATGCATGACATCATTGCTGACATACATGACATCATCGCTGACATGCATACATCAGCATTGATATGTATGACATCAACTTTGATATGTATGACATCATCGCTGACATGCATGACATCATCGCTGACATGCATGACATCATCGCTGACATGTATGACATCATCGCTGACATGCATGATATTATAATTGACTCACAGATACCCTGAGTGGGTCATTTGTATTTGTATGCTTTGGAGACAGATGTTGAAGGGGTGATCGGGAAGATCATTGTGTAAATACAGAGGAGCCCTGGAGGAATATTGTGACTCATGTTATTTAATAGGCCTTTTACATCCGGTGAATGATTTATCACATTAATATATAAGATCCTTTCCTGGATGGTATTTCGTTGTATGTTTAAATGTGAGTATGATACTAGGAGAAAATGATTTTAATCATCTAAAGATAGTGCACTATGGAGTTGTCTATCTTTGCTTAAATGTTGTCCCTGAATTAAGGGCCAAGAAATGTGGAGAACACTTAAAGAGAAAAATGGTGTAATAAATAAAGAATAAAAAAAAAAACATAGACTCCAGAATAAATCCTTCTTCAAGTACCTTTTATTGAGAAATGCTGTCAAAGCCCAATTTGGTGTTGCACACATTGACATTTCCTCCAGCCCTCTGGAACAATTTATGTATGTTTCTCATCATGAAAAGTTGGTCAACACCTTCTATAAGCACTTACAACTAGAGGATTGTAACCTCTTACAGGAAATAGCTTCCTTATATTCCTACTTTTACAAATGATGACTGGGAAGAGGTTACTGAAACATGTTTCAAAGATATTATCAGCACAGCTGATCAGTTCATTCAGTTCAAATTCATTCATCATCTTCATTTCACCCCATGGAACTCTCCAAGATGAGTCTTTCAACTCCAGTCTGTTGCCAGAAATGTGAAGAGGAGTCTGCAACCCTTCTACATATGTTTTGGATGTGTCCAAGTATATTGACTTTCTGGTCTAACTTTCATGCCTTATTGGAACTCAACCTGGACTTTCTAGCACCCAAAACATTGGAAGTACCCTGGAATCTTTGAAGTCTTTGTCCCCCCGCACATATAGTCGCTCCTTGTTTTGTTTACTTCTCATTTACGTTCTGAAAGCTATTCTACTACATTGGAAGAATCCGACTTCACCTACTGTACAATATGTTTGTCATTTGATTAACATTGACCTGACAAAATACAAAATACTTGGTTTAAACAGCCCCCCTCGTGAAAAGAGCTGTATGACCTGCTTGTGGATAAGGGGTCCAAATTTTCTGGCCAGTCTTTAATGTGCTACAAGATAACATTGAGCATGTGGTGGAATATCGGTGGGAAGTGGAGAAGGATTACACACTTTGGACTTGTTTTATTATTATTTATTATTTGTGTTAAATTACTGACTTTTTACTTAATAATTTTAACACTAGATCACAACAATTTTGTGCGTATGACTGTAGACACTATATTGTCAAAAGTATTGGGACACCTGCTTTTACACACACATGAACTTTAATGGCACCCCAGTCTGCACAGAGTTCTGACCTCAACCCGATAGAACATCTTTGGGATGAATTAGAGTGGAGACTGCGAGAGAGACCTACTCATCCAACATCAGTGCCTGACCTCACAAATGCGCTTCTGGAAGAATGGTCAAATATTCCCATAGACACACTCATAAACCTTATGGACAGCCTTCCCAGAAGATTTAAAGCTGTTATAGCTGCAAAGAGTGGGCCAACTCAATATTGAACCCTAAGGACTAAGACTGCAATGCCATTAACCTTTTACCGACGGGGCCATAGCCAAATGACGGCTACAGTGTGCTTGGATAATTCTGGGAGGGTGTACAATGATGACTTCCCAGAATCGCGCTCCCGCACGCCCCCTAGGGCACACACTCGGGAATGTCCTTGACCGTCGGGTCTTCTAGACACGGCGTGTCACAGATTGGGGTAAAGGGCCAATGACAGTGGCTCTTTACCACTTGATCGTTCTGTCCAATGACAGATTGATCACTTGTCAACAAACCTGAGCATGTCCAGTTCAGCTCCTCCCTCTCCTTGCATCGATCGGTGCATTGTGCGAGGAGAGGAGGGAGCCGGTGCACCAGCACTGTTGGTTCCCACAGCGCTGATCTGTGCCAATCCATGGCTCATCCATCCTCATTCATGCTCATCCATCTTCATTTATGCTCATCCATCCCCATCCATGGCTTATTCATCCCCATCTATGGCTCACCCATCCCCATCCATGGCTCATCAACGCCACATCAGTGCTTATCTGTGTCACATCGGTGCTTATCCGTGCCACATCCATGCCACATCAGTGATCATCTGTGCCACATCCATGCCACATCTGTCTTCATCCATGCCACATCCATGCCACATCAGTTCTCATCCATGCCACATCCATGCCACATCAGTTCTCATCCGTGCTACATCCATGCCAAATTAGAGCTCATCCATGCCACATCCATGCCACATTAGTGCTCATCCATGCCACATCCATGCCACATCAGTTCTCATCCGTTCCACATCCATGCCACATCAGTGCGCATCCGTGCCACATCCATGCCACATCAGTGCTCATCCTTGCCACATCCATGCCACATCAGTTCTCATCCATGCCACATCAGTGCTCATCCGTGCCACATCAGTACTCATCCGTGCCACATCCATTCCACATCAGTGCTCATCCTAGCCACATTCATGCCACATCAGTGCTCATCCATGCCACATCAGTTCTCATCCATGCCACATCCATTCCACATAAGTGCTCATCCGTGCCACATCCATGCCATTACAGTGCCCATCGGTGCTACTACAGTGCCTCACTAAAGTGTAATAGGTAGTCAAATTAGATTTGAAATGTATGTCCCTAGAACACCTGACAGTGCTCCCTGCATGTTGGGCCTCAGCATGTGGCCAGGCTGTGTAGAAGTCTCACACATGTGGTATCGCCATATATTTTGGGGTGTAATTTTTGCTATGCACATGCTATGTATTAGAAATATCTTATAAATTGACAACTTTGTGTAAAAAAAAAATGCATTTTCATTTTCTTTCCACATTTTCCAAAAACTTGTGAAAAAAATGACATGTTCAAAAGACTCATTATGCCTCATAGATTATAGGTTGGGGTGTTTACTTTCCAAAATGGGGTAATTTTTTTGGCGTTTCCATTGTCCTGGTTCTCCAGGGCGATCAAAAGTGTAAGAGGTAGTCAAGAAATTATATGTGTAATTTATGCTCCAAGAAAACCTGATGGCGCCCCCTGCATGTTGGGCCTCTGTATGTGGCCAGGCAGTGTAAAAGTCTCACACATGTGGTATCAGCATACTCAGGAGGAGTAGCAGAATGTGTTTTGGGGTGTAGTTGCAAGTATTTATATGCTGTGTGTGAGAAATAACTTGTTATTATGACAATTTTGTGAAAAAACAAAAATATGAAAAAAAAAATCTTCATTTTGCAAAAGAATTGTCAGGAAAAATTACATCTTCAAGAAACTCACCATGCCTCTTACTAAATATCTTGAAATGTCTACTTTCCAAAAAGGGGTGATTTTTTTTGGGGGGGGGGGGGGTATTTGTACTTTCCTGACATTTCAGGGCCTCAAGAAATGAGATAGGCCGTCAGTACATCAGGTGTGATCAATTTTCAGTTATTGGCACCATAGCTTGTGGATGCTATAACTTTCACAAAGACCAAATAATATACACTGATGTGGGTTATGTTTACCAAAGATATGTAGCAGTAAACATTTTGGCCAAAATTTATGAAGAAAAATTACTAATTTGCAAAATGTTATAACAGAAACAAAGAAAAATTCATTTTTTTATAACATTTTCGGTCTTTTTTCATTTATTGCACAAAAAATAACAACCTCAGTGGTGATTAAATACCACCAAAAGAAAGCTCTATTTGTATGACAAAAGGTAAAAAAAATTGTATGGGTGCAGTGTTGCATAACTGAGTAATTGTCATTCAAATTGTGAGAGCACTGAAAGCTGAAATTTGGACTGGGTAGGAAGGGGCCTTAAGTGCCCAGTGGGCAAGTGGTTAAAGTTCATGTGCGTGTAAAGGCAGGTGTCCCAATACTTTTGTCAACATAGTGTATTTATATGGTATTTACTGTATGGGCTATGTATTTTATTGGCCGCTGGTTAAATATAAGTACAGGGATTGTGTTTGGGAGGTATTCACAGCATGGTTTTTGGTTGTTACTTTAGAATCAGAGGGTTCCCTATAAGGCTTCCCCAACCCAACAGGCCATGTGGACTAGTTCCCCATCATTCCTGCCGCAAACCTCAAATATGCACCTTTGCCATAGTTAGCTAATAGCTTTATCAGCATCCTTTCACTTTAAATAGTTTGTTTGGGTCAGGTAGGCCCAAACAAACTATTTCTATAACTAAGTTATTCTCAGCTATGATACGCACTGTATCATACAATACTAGCATCAGCTACATAGAGTATGCAGCCCTGTGTATGGGTAGTATAACAGGCGACCTTCCGTCTGCGGCAGGAACAAAACTGAATTGGGCTGATTACTTCTCAACTTTTCAGAGGAAGCCTTGGATTTTTATCAATGAATACAAGGATTCTTCTGATTGGCTGAGGTGGAAATCGTGATGTCATCCATCCACCTCTTAAATTTGACCAATAAGGGGGAGCCTTGTATTCATTCATAAAAAACACAGGCTTCCTCTGAATGGCTGAGAAGCATTCAGCCCAACTCAATTTTGTTTTAACAGCAGATGGGAGGTTGTCCAGGATGCTGGTGGTAGCATGCTAAAACCCTTACAGTGTAAGTACTTGAATTTAACTCAGTATCAAAATCTTGCAGTTCCTGTACAGCAAAGCTCAGATAGAGGAAGAAGCAGCACAAGGAGAGAGAAGAATGAAAAAAAAAAGAGATATGTTCATAAGTCTGCTGCTTCTCCTTTCACTGACCAGTCACAGGCTGAGGGAGGGACAAAACCTTTCAGAGTTACTAAACTAGAGCAGAGAAAAATCATTCGTAATTCTCAGAACTGAATGGACAAAAATACAAATCCCTTGGCAGGGCAGGTATAACAGCTAGCTTATATATATTTCATCTGTTTGTTTTGCTTTTTTTTTAAATTAAGTTCTGCTTTAGATTAAGCATTAGATATGAGGGAGGAGTGCTGACCCTCATATTTGACCACTGCAGTACTCTAATAAACATGCACATGAAACTTTAATAATATATTTGTTGTATTCACTCTAGTAGCAACATCAATATCACCAAGGTCATTCTGTCCAATGATGGCTGTAGCAAACTGTATTATTTGAAGATGATTTCGTATTCTAAGTAAAAATAGTGCTTTTTGCCGACTATAGAATTACATAGAGCCGCTCTATACAATTGCTCTGAAAGGTCTTCTCCCCGGAGAATACAAGATTTAATAAGCCTAGGAAAACAGAGAGCTCAGCCAGATCTGTCACGATACAATAAATGTGTTTGTTTTCCTCCCACACTGGTCACTAAATGGCAGAAAATATTTTAGCTATTCCCACCAATTCTCTGAGCGATGCCAGAGTTCACCGAACTGTTTAACTGCTTATTGGGCCAGCTTCAATTTCTTTAACTTCTGGTCTCCAAAATGCACATAATTACACTATAAGATATCAAACTAGGAAACATAACACCATCATCTGTATCTGAGTGCAGTGTTTTGATCCTGATAAAAAGGGAATCTAACTCTTGTTCACTTGCTTCATTGTTTACTGTTCTTTAGAGCCAGATGTGACATCCCAAGCATATTAGGAAAGGCTTGGTGAGCTCAGTAACATTGTTTGACTGCTCAAGGCTGTATTGTATTACCCTGCATGAATCAGTCTTCACTTTGATTCAATGGCTTCAGAGATTAATTGCCGCTTTACACATTTTTTAAATGTTTGGCTTGCAATGTATTTAATAACTGCACACCAGCAAAGCAGTTTTAAGTAGTCACGCTTTGAATGTGAAGTTCTGAACCTTATCAAAGCCAACAGTATTGCTGAAGTGCGGTCACAAAAATATCTGCAAGTATCTATGTTATTCATAAACTATATCTAAGGCCAAAAGTGATTTTTTTCATTTTGGATAGAGTAGGAAATGGGTAAAGTGTCCCTCTAGCCAAAAATGATAAACTGTATTTTTCCATAGGTTATGCACATTGAACTTATGTACCTTTTGTATAGCCTTAGATTAGATAAAGAAATGATCATAGGATCCAGGTTTTCAACTGAATATGACTCAATTTCTTGTGCAGGTCTGACAGCATTATTTAGCTGACATATAAATGGCTGATCCCCCAGTGTTTTCTGTACTTGGAAGCCATACCACTCAATTACCTGTGCACTCAGTCCATTCATCCTAGTGTGTGTGTGCTGTTATTAGGTCTGAGCTCCAACAACTCTCAAACCTGACAGGGACATAGAGCAAACCCCTCATTCCTCACTTCTGGCATTGACAGTAGCAAAGAAAGAACTCTCCACCCATAGCTCACATTTCTATTTACTAGTGACCTAAACTAACACATCCATCAACAGTGTTCCTCATTGTCACCACACCAGTCCCAGTTTCAGCAGACCAGTGCAGCCAGTAACAGTGTTCCTGATCACCTCCACACCAGTTGCAGTGCCACCAGGTCAGTGTAAGCCAGCAACCATGTTCCTGATCGCTACCACACTAGTCTCAGTGTCCCCAGATCAGTGCAGATAGTAACAGTGTTCCTGATCACCTCCACACCAGTCACAGTGTCACCAGACCAGAGTAAGCCAGCAACAGTGTTCGTGATCAGTGCCACACAAGTCTTCAAAGGACTCACCATGCCTTTGTGTGTTTATGTGGTCATTTGTGGACAGTTTCTACTGTCCTGGTGTTCCAAGGCCTCCAAAAATATAATAGGTAGTGAGGAAATTAGATGCATAATTTATACCCCTGCAAGTCTGAAGGTGCTTCTTGGATTTTGGGCCATCTGTATGGCTAGGCTGAGAAAATTCTCACATATGTAGTATCCCCATACTTGGGAGGAGTAGCAGAATGTATTTAGGGGTACATTTCTAAGTATGCCCATACTGTATGTTAGGAATATCTTATTAACTGATGACTTTCAGTAAAAATTGTTTCTTTTTTTTCTGCATTTTCCAAAAATATGTGGCAGAAAAATGAAATCTTCAAAAGTCTCAGCATGCCTATTAAAAATACTTCAGGGCAGCCTTTCTCAACCAGGGTTCAGTGGAATCCTGGAGTTCCTTCTGAGGTTGCTAGGGGTTCCTTGAGCAATGAGCAATGCCTACTTCTCAAATAAGTTCCTACTAACACCAATCATCTTTTTAGCTATTTTTAGAATCTAAAAGTTAGATTCTTCCCAATGACCAACTATAGATACAGTCATTTTTAGCAGGGTTTCCCTGAATCCAAAAAAAGCTATTTTATGGGTTACCCTGTGCCTAAAAGGTTTAGAAAATCTGTCTTAGAGTATCTGCTTTCCAAATGTGGTCATTTTGTGGGTGTTTCAACTGTCCTGGCACTCCAGGGCCTCAAAACCTGTGATAGGTATTTAGGAAATGATACCCCTTGAAAGTTTAAGAGTGCTGCTTGGATTTTGAACCCCTCTATGTGTCTAAGCTGCAAAAAAAGTCTCACATACTGTACATGATATGCCCATACTCAGGAGGAGTAGCAAAGAGTGATTTGGGATGTAATTCTAAATGTGTGAGAAATATTATATTATCTTATTATATTATTAATTGACAGATGTGTGTAAAAAAAAAATACATTTTCAATATTTTCTTTCCTCATTTTCCAAAACCTGTGGCAAAAACTATTATCTTCAAAAGACTTACCATGCCTCTACTTAAATATACTGGAGGGTCCACTTTGAAAAATGTTGTCAGTTTGTGGGGGTTTCTTCTGTTTTGGCACTTCAGGTCCTCAAGAAATATGATAGTGTCAGAAACCATGAAATCAGACCGAGATTGAAGTACAGTTAAATCACACTTGATTAATAATAAAAGTAAATAGAACAAACGTAGTCAAAACATAGCCAGAGTTCAGGAACCCGGAACGGATAGTCAGACAATCCAAACGTCAGGGAGCCGGAGATGAGCGTAGTAAAATAGCAAGCAGGATCTGGAGCCAGAAGGGATGTGAGCCAAGCAAATCTTTTAACCACTTAAGCCCCGGACCATTTGGCTGGCCAAAGACCAGAGCACATTTTGCAATTCGGCACTGCGTTGCTTTAACTGACAATTGTGCGGTCGTGTGATGTGGTTCCCAAACAAAATTGATGTCCTTTTTTTCCCATAAGTAGAGCTTTCTTTTGGTGGTATTTGATCACCTCTGCGGTTTTTCTTTTTTTCGCTATAAACAAAAATAGAGTGGCAATTTTGAAAAAAAAACCATTATTTTTTACTTTTTGCTATAATAAATATCCCCAAAAAATATATTAAAAAAAAACAAACAATTTTTTTCCTTAGTTTAGGCTGATACGTATTCTTCTACATATTTTTGGTAAAAAAATCGCAATAAGCGTTTATCGATTGGTTTACGCAAAAGTTATAGTGTCTACAAAATAGGGGTTAGTTTTATGGCATTTTCATTAATAATTTTTTTTTTTACTAGTAATGGCGGCGATCTGCGATTTTTATCGTGACTGCGACATTATGGTGGACACATCGGACAATTTTGAAACATTTTTGGGACCATTGTCATTTTTACAGCGATCAGTGCTATAAAATTGCACTAATTATTGTAAAAATGACACTGGCAGTGAAGGGGTTAACCACTAGCTGGCTAGGAAGGGGTTAAGTGTGTCCTAGGGAGTGATTCTAACTGTTAGGGGGCGAGGCTACGTGTGACACATCACTGATCATAGCTCCCGATCACAGGGAGCTATGATCAGTGGCAGTGTCACTAGGCAGAACGGGGGGATGCTTGTTTACATTAGCTACTCCCCGTTCTTCCTCTCCGTGAGACGATCGCGGGTATCCCCGCAAACATCGAGTCTGCGGGACCCGCGATCCTACTCACGGAGGTCGCGGCAGGACTGTGACCACACAGTGGCAAATTCAAAGGGACGTACCTGTACGCCCATTTGCCCAGCCGTACCATTCTGCCGATGTAAATGCGGCGGTCAGCAAGTGGTTAACAGGAATGCAGGAGAGCATCTCTGTGATGTTGACTAAGGCGAAGGCAGAGCTCCTCCGGACTGGACGGCTTAAGTAGGCAGGACTGACGAGCAGGTTATCATCAACAGCTGAGTAACTGTGGAGAGATAGGAGCTGGCAATTAGCCGACAGCTGAGCGGCCAGCTCAGGAAAGGAAGTGCTGAGCCCAGCCCTGACAGATAGGCAGGGAATCCGATACAAAATGTATGCCCCTTCTAAGCCTGAAGGGGCTCCTTGTATTTAGAGCATGCATCCAGGCAGCAAAAAGGAGTAGAAGAATGTGTTTTGGGGTGTAAATTGAGGTATGTATATGCATTGTGTGAGAAATAACATCTTAAAGTGAAAAAAGGCCTGGACGGGAAGGGGGCATGCTGGTATCCAATTATTATAAACCTGGAAAAATATTTTTTCATATTTCAAAAGCAATTCCTTGTGCATTAGAATAATTTTAGTTGGCATGCCAACTTCACTTCAGTTTTGAAATATAAATAGTATTCTTGCATCCCTTTAAGGCGATTATATTAAATTTTGCATGTATTTTCACATGGTAATGCGTAGGTGCAGTGATGGGCAATATATTTTATTGATCTGAAAACACATTTTTTTTTACTGTATCCTGCATTAAGTGTTTTGTTGAGTAAAAAATATTCCACCCCTAGGGTGATCTATAGTATGTACATTGCAAGGAGTTTAAAAAACTTTGTAACATACTCCCACCTTTTTCTGTTCTGAAGAAACTGCTGTTTCAACACGTCCTTTCAAGACTGATTCATGGTGAGAGGGTCTGGTTCATTATAACCACCTTTATAACCACCTTTCAGTGTTCTAAAGAGAAACGTTGCAGTGTTTTCACCTATTTACAAACAATTAACTACAAAAGGTATCCTATTCATATTGCAGAGGAGGCCTAAAATGTTAATATTGCAGAAGATGCCTAAAATTTTACTTGTAACTTAGTGCAGACATCTGAAAAATCAATGAGCCAGTCACCCAAGCAGGAAATGATTTACTAACTGTATGCCAACTGTGTACAGAACACTGACGGGTTGATATATTACATTAATTTTTGTATGCTATATTAAACTTTTAACAAAAGTGGAATTCCCCTTAAAAAAATATATGTTCCATGCAACGTCAGCCAAGCTGGAACAGAGGCAAATCTAACTTCCTCTAACGAGCAATTTACTAAATTTACCTATCAGATGGTAGATCGCAAATCTACCAGTGCTACAGGTATTTAGGAAATGATACCCCTTGAAAGTTTAAGAGTGCTGCTTCGATTTTGAACCCCTCTATGTGTCTAAGCTACAAAAAAAAGTCTCACATACTGTACATTATATGCCTATACTCAGGAGGAGTAGCAAAGAGTGAAAGCAAAGACAAAGGGCACTATGAGAACTCCAGTATTTATTTGAAGCTGAACTGTACCTAAATATATAATATAAATATATATATGAGAACTGATTTACACACTAAAGGAATTGATGAGTGTCCTCCTTTCCAATCAGCAGAGGATTTGTGAACAGATCTCCTGCTAATCTGAAAAAGGAAGAGATGTCACTTTTGTGCAGTGTCAGGATAAGGTCACCTAGTGTGCAGGGTAAACATGCCAAACTGCATCCTCCTTCCTCCCAAGATGAGGATGAGGAATATGTTTCAGCAAAAATCCCCCCCCCAAGAAAATCAAGCACTAATCTGCACAAATCACCCCTCCAATAATCCCTAATAGAAATCACCCCCCCCCCCTCAAATCCCCCTTCCTAACACAAATCCCCCCAAAACTTCCTTTCCTAACACAATTTTTCAAATCACTCTTCCTAGCACACCCTCCAAATCACCCCCCTGCATGAATCCTCCCCCCCCCTTTAATTCCCTTACCTAGCACATATAGCCCCCCCAGTACATACCCCCCCCCCCCCACCTAGCACTAATCCTTTTCTCCTTCTCCTCTCCTAGCACACTTTCATCCCCAGCACAAATGTTTGCAGCTCGGCAGATGGCTGTGTGTGATCTCTTTTCTACTAGGCTCCTCCCAATCTTGACAGGTCAGAGTTGAGGAGGAGCCTTGGGCAAGCTGACTTAACAAGAGAGATGCCGCTGCTGCAGGGGTATGGGATCCGGGGAAGGTAATATATAGAAGCTTACCAACCATTACATGTAGCGGCTGATTTCGTTTTCTTTTTTTAGCCTTTTTTTCTCCTCTGTTTTCCCCTGGTCATCTGGACAGTAATACACCTCCTGTATTGATTAACTGCTGAGCACCCCTGGTGGAGAGAAGCGTGAATCGGATATATAGTAAAATTGGTGACAATTGTTTATTTTATACTGTAGCAGGGCAGCCGCTCTGCGCCGGATCATGTACCTACTACGCGATTCACGCGCCGGGGTTTCGAGCACGCTTGCGTGACCCCCTCACCTTGGCTGTGCTGTGATTAGCTGCAGCACAACCAATCAGCGGATGGCATCCCGACGATCGGCTCCAGACATTACCGAAGAGAGCCCTAGGTAAACAAACACAGGGCTCTCTTCTGACAGCAGCAATGTGCTGTTCTTATTCTTTCTGCAAAGCAGGAAGTAAAAAAACAACACATTGCTTAGTAAAAACAACACACACAATACACATGTTGGCCACACATTTAACCTCTTGATTGCCCTAGTTGTTAACCCTTTCCCTGCCAGTGCCATTAGTACAGTGACAGCACATATTTTTAGCACTGATCACTGTATTGGTGTCACTGGTTCCCAAAAAAGTGTCCAATTTGTCTGCTGCAATATCACAGTACTACTAAAAGTCGCTGATCGCCACCATTACCGAGTAAAAAATAAATAAAAATTACTTAAATATATCCCATAGTCCTGTAGACGCTATAACCAATCCATATACACTTATTGGGGTTTTCTTTACCAAAAAATATGTAGCAGAATACATTTTGGCCTAAATTGATGAAGAAATTAGATTTTTTAAATTTTTTTATTGTATGTGTTTTATAGCAGAAAGAAAAAATATTTTTTTTTTCAAAATTGCCAGCATCAAGCATTGCTATGGGGATTTCCATTTTAGATTTACTAACCAGCAGCAGGTGCGGAGATCTCATACGGCTGCTTCTCAGCTGTTTTGTATTTTCTTATCATTGCATGGTCACATGCTTTTAATATTCTTAGTATATATATGGCTTTTCATTCCCATTTTAGCCAGCTATGAGTAAGCACTTTGTGTAAGTGCGAAACACGTCTGCTATTTTTGTACCACCCCACAGCCGTGTTTTGTGTACCCCATGATCCTGTATTTTGAATAAAAAGAGGGATTTATCCATTCCGGTGTGCGGCTGTCCAGGTCTTCTTGTTCTCTTCAATTTACATGTAAACACAGGGTCTGCAGGTGAGTCATCTGTACACAACAATAGGGCATGAGCTGGGCAGCATTAGTAGCAGCACTTTACACTGAGATATCGGGACACAGCACAGGACTAAAACCTCAAGGGACGAGGGAGTTTAAACAAGGATAGTTGGCAAGTATGAGGCAGCTGCTTTGGGCCCCACAACAATGACAGGGCCCAGGGAAGCTGCCCCTTTTGCCCTGCCTTAAAAACGGTCCTGGTGTAGATATTAAAAAAAAACATTGTGAATACCTTTTTTTTTTTTCCTTTTTTATAAGTGATCACATAAACTCTGTTTTTAGCTGCATGAAAGCTGGGGGGTGGAGAAGCAGCAGCACACTGAGCATGCCAGTGAATGTCTGTGCAGGTAGGGCGTGTCAGGACAAGTCCAATCTTTAAACGAGAGCAGGCTGAGTTCCCAGCATAGCTAGAGAACTAAACACGCTGTGCTCTCCTGCTTAGTGTGGTCAGTTTCTAATAGGAAAGCAGAGGGACTGGCAGGAACACCAGGGATTTCACACAAAGGAAGCAATACAAAGAGAACAAGATACTTTTCCATACAAGTACATGGTACAGCAGGCACATATCAGGAATATGAAATGCTGGGATAACAAACACTTTAATTAGGAGTGACCAGTTCTGTGTTCTCCTGTGACAGATAGAGCCATAGGTGTGCACAGCCTATTGCATTAGGGTGTGCACGCTAAAGCTCAAACACATATGCGTGTGTGTACATGTGTATATATACTGACAGAGTCAGTAGCGCAATGGACGGTGGCAGTAGGGCAGAGATTGGTGGCAGTAGGGCAGTGGACGATGTCAGTAGTTTCTACTTTTTATTATTTTATTATTTTTTACAACTTTATTTTTCTTTATTATTTTTTTTTTTACAATTTTTTTAGGTGCTTTAGTGAAATATCAGGGGTCTAAACAGGGGGAACCTGCACCACACAGGTTGATTAGGGTGTGCCCAGGCACATCTGGCACACCCTATGTGCAGGCCTATGGATAGAGCACACAACACAGAGAACGGAAAGCTGGAGCTGCGATCTCTCAGCTCAGAGTGGGAGGGAGGAGGAGGGTTGTTAACCCTTCAGGTTTTGCTCACTGACTGGTTTCACTTGCTGACTTGTTAAATCAAGAGAAATTATATGCCAATTTTTGATTGTACTGACAAGATATTTTTGTGGTTAAGAAATTTGTTTTCTCAGCATAACATTCATTTTTCCACCTCCAAATATTTGTGAAAACTAAATCAATTTGGGCACCATGATACTGAACACGCACAGGGAAGATTTTTTTTGCATGTGGAAAATTAATGTGTGTGACCATGACATATTTTCTGCCTACATAAAATTATTTTCATCATTACTTTATATAATGGATCTATTCTATGCTTACAAAAAAAGGTGCAGTACAAAGTCTTGCATTTAAAACAGCACCTCTATGATGAAGGAAGTTTTTGATGAAAACATTATTTTAGGGTCATGGGGCTGTTGCATTTTTTCTTTTGCCTTACACCTTTGCACCGTATATTTAAAGCTCAGTTCTAGGCAAATATAAAAAGTAATGTAGCTATTTACATTTGAAAGAAATACAATGCAAAAAGTGGGACTTTAGAAGTGCTGGGACCCTCCTCTCAAAATAAATATCACAGATATAAAAGTAAAAAAATATTTTATTACAAAGATATTAAAAAAGACATACTGGGGTTAATACCCCTTAAAAACATGAATTTGTTTCTACACATATTTTGTTCAGACCAAAAATATTATCCCCAAAGGTAGGGTTTGCTTCTCATATAATGCCATCTCATACATATATTGATAGTATAGATCTAAAAAAATATATTCATTTTGTATACAACACTTATTTTAGCAGGACAGGACAGGACAACTCATACTAATGCGTTTCACCTGTGTCGGCTTTCTCAAGGGTTCGGGAGATATGTATGGTTGGAACAAATATTCAGCAGCACATACTTTAATCGCAAGTCCCCCAGTAAGTAGCCAGAAATCCCAGAGTGAGGTCTGCCGCTGAAAAGAACATTCATTTAGGAGTTCCTGCAATGTCAGGAGGGTTGGAGATATGTGCCATCATTTGAATAACGGTTCATATGATGGCACATTAGGGATGAGCCAGAGGTTCATTCAACTCGAACATCGGGTGTTCGTTTGCTCTAAAATGAACCGAACATACGGGAAATTCAAGCGCCGTGGAATTCCCCATTATGCACTGCGAAATCGCAGTGCGTTGCTGTATGATGCACCTGACCTGCATACTTTGGCCAATCACAGCGCGCTCTGCTGAGAGAGCCATAATTCGCAAAAAGCAGGGTTCCTTTGGCCAATTATGGCTCAGGGGGATGAAGTCCACTCCACACACTATGTAAGGCTGCTTACATAGCGGTCGTGTGTAGTGTTGTTGGTGTGGACGGAGAGATAGCTTGAGTTAGATTGAGCAGGCAGGTTATTCAGTTAGTGGCAGTGTATTTGATATATAAATACAGTCAGTCTAGTATATATATATATATATATATATAGTATCTCACAAAAGTGAGTACACCCCTCATATTTTTGTAAATATTTTATTCTTTTCATGTGACAACACTGAAGAAATGACACTTTGCTACAATGTAAAGTAGTGAGTGTACAGCTTGTATAACAGTGTAAATTTGCTGTCCCCTCAAAATAACTCAACACACAGCCATTAATGTCTAAACAGCTGGCAACAAAAGTGAGTACACCCCTAAGTGAAAATGTCCAAATTGGGCCCAAAGTGTCAATATTTTGTGTGGCCACCATTATTTTCCAGCACTGCCTTAACCTTCTTGGGCATGGAGTTCACCAGAGCTTCACAGGTTCCACTCCTCCATGACAAATAAATCTTCCTAGCACACCCTCCAAATCACCCCCCTGCATGAATCCTTTCTCCCCCCTTTAATTCCCTCACCTAGCACATATAGCCCCCCCCCAAAATGTATCCAATCCCCCCCTTTACCTAGCACTAATCCTTTTCTCCTTCTCCTCTCCTAGCACACTTTCATCCCCAGCACAAATGTTTACAGCTCGGCAGATGGCTGTGTGTGATCTCTTTTCTACTAGGCTCCTCCCAGTCTTGACAGGTCAGAGTTGAGGAGGAGCCTTGGGCAAGCTGACTTAACAAGAGAGATGCCGCTGCTGCAGGGGTATGGGATCCGGGGAAGGTAATATATAGAAGCTTACCAACCATTACATGTAGCAGCTGCATTAGTTTTCTTTTTTCAGGCTTTTTTTCTCCTCTGTTTTCCCCTGGTCATCTGGACAGTAATACACCTCCTGTATTGATTAACTGCTGAGCACCCCTGGTGGAGAGAAGCGTGAATCGTATATATAGTAAAATTGGTGACAATTGTTTATTTTATACTGTGACAGGGCAGCTGCTCTGCGCCGGATCATGTACCTAGTACGCGATCCACGCGCCAGGGTTTCGAGCATGCTTCACCCCCCTTACCCTGGCTGTGCTGCGATTGGCTGCAGCACCAACCAATCAGCGGCTGGCAGCCCGACAATTGGCTCCAGACATTACCCAAGAGAGCCCTAGGTAAACAAACACAGGGCTCTTTTCTGACAGCAGCATTGTGCTCTTCTTATTCTTTCTGCAAAGCAAGAAGTAAAAAACAACACATTGCTTAGTAAAAACAACACACACAGTACGCATGTTGGCCACACATTTAACACCTTGATTGCCCTAGATGTTAACCCCTTCCCTGCCAGTGCCATTAGTACAGTGACAGCACATATTTTTAGCACTGATCACTGTATTGGTGTCACTGGTTCCCAAAAAAGTGTCCGATTTGTCTGTTGCAATATCACAGTCCTACTATAAGTCGCTGATCACCACCATTACCAAGTAAAAAATAAATAAAAATTCCATAAATATATGCCATAGTCTGTAGACACGAAAGCCAATCAATATACGCTTATTGGGGTTTTCTTTAACAAAAAATATGTAGCAGAATACATTTTGGCCTAAATTGATGAAGAAATTAGATTTGTTACATTTTTTTATTGGATGTGTTTTATAGCAGAAAGAAAAAATATACATTTTTTTTCAAAATTGCCAGTATTTTTTTGTTTATAGTGCAAAAAATAAAAACCACAGAGGTGATCAAATGCCACCAAAAGAAAGCTCTATTTGTGAGAAAAAAGGACATAAATTTTATTTGGGTACAGTGTGGCACGACCGCACAATTGCCAGGTAAAGAAACGCAGTGCCGTATCGCAAAAAATGGCCTGGTCATGCAGCCTATATCTACAGTGCATTAGGTGGTGTACTGTTTCTAATACACTTCAGGCGGTGTATTACTATATATATATATATATATATATATATATATATATATATATGTATATATATATACTCTGTATTCAGTGTAGCCTATATATACAGTGCATTCAGTGGTATATATTTGGGTCTTATACACTTTTGGAGGTGTACACAGTATATAATACAGTGTAGTGTGGTGTTGCAAAACAAAAAATGTCCGGAAGGCCACCAAGGAGAGGTGCTCACAGGCCACCAAAAGAGGGCAAGCAGCCTCTGTGTCTACAGTCAACAGTGGTGGTTGTGGACATGGTGCATCAGCTGCAGGTGGCCGTGGGACACGCTTGTCCTTTTTTTCTGCTGCTGGCCGCGTTATTGATCCACAACACGCAGAAGAGTTGGTGGAGTGGATAACAAAGGTGTCCTCATCCTCTGGCCCCCAGGCTCAGAGTAGTTTGCCTTCCAATGCAGCTGCCAAAGCGGCCTATTCCACCGACTCCTTGTCCACAGTTACTCCTTTGGTAGCCCCACCATCATGCATGGAGGAGTCCACGAGGACAGGCTGTTTGTAGTCCAAATCAGGAGAGCCATCTAGGGTGGTAACACTTCTTCTCAATGGATACAGTACAGTAAGTGAGCAATGTCACACTAAGACAGAAAGTGTATTAATGACAGGATTATTCTATGGCAATAAAGGAAAAAAGTCCAAAAAAGAAAGCTAATTCTGCCTCTACATGTAATTAGTGTGGCACCACTCCTGCATCGGGTAGTAGGTTGAACTCCCTTCTGGCAGGGAGTAGGCTAGCATTTTGCTATCGGTTGGATCCATGGCTATACATGACAAAAAAAAGGCACTAGTTTTTTTTTAAGTTTTTTTGCTCCAGCTTCACATGGAGAAAGGGTTAGGGTTATGGTTAGGTCTCCAATAGCAACAAGAGCTTCTAGACTCCATTAGTCCAATGGAGTGCCAGGATACTCTGTGGTTAGGCACTAAACCCCCTTCCAGCAGCTATCCATTGGGCTCTTCCACCTAGAAGGGCATACCCTCCTCAACCTGGCAGGGCAGCTTGAAGAATTCTGAGCTTGAATCTCATATAACTCAAGCCTACACAACACAAGAACTTTGCACGCATCCTCCCCAGGCCAAAGCATCGCCAAGCCACTCCCCAAGCTTTTATAGCCTCCCCCAGCATGCGCCACTGAAGGAAACTACTAGTGGTAGTCAGAGGGGACATAATGGCTATTGCCCAAAGTGCCAACGACACTTAGTGGTGGCAGTAGGGTACTGCAGCAATCCTGAAACATGGGGGAGAAGCCAAATGAGAAACTACAAACTGTCCCCAGGCAAACTACTACCCAGGAAAAGTACATTTACTAGACACCCCTGAAATAGAGGGTGGCTGCATTTTTGTTTTTTTGGGTTAGATGCCCTATAAAATATATCTAAGACCAAAACATTTTTGATATTGAGTAGGGAAGTTTAGTAGAATAGTAGTAATTTCCCATTAGAAAGATTTCCTGTCACATTCTGTGCTGTAAATACAAGAGAGAGTGAGAAGAACTCTTTCTAAAGTGTATGTATAACAGTGGTAATTTCATCACCAAAAACATTTTTGTCAGCAGCATATTTCCAGTGATGAAACAAAAAGTACCCCACATTTTCGTCAATTGACAAAAACTAGGAGGAAAATCAATTACATTTTAATCGATGAACGAAAATGAAGTGTGAGGGAGGGACTTCTGGTTTCCTTGCACTTGTAGAGCCCGTGAGTGCTTCCGCCCCCAGAAAGCAAGGTCGCGAGTAGCGACCATAGCGTGCTTATCACTGTGAAGCATTACAGGTCTCTCAGACGACTAGCCAGAACACTGTGCATTACAAGCCTTTCGAGAGTCCTGACTCATGACCGTCCAGAGCACTGTGCATTACAGGCCTCTTCAGACTGCCCAGAGCACTGTGAGTGTGTACATTACAGGCCTCCCCTCATATCACTGTCCAGAGCACTACAGGCCTCCTCTGACCACCAGCATCAAGAGCACTGCACCTTACATTACCCTCAGACCCCCATCCCAGAGCACTGTGCATCATTACAGGCCTCTCAGACCACCGTCCTAGAGCACTGTGCGTTACAGGCCTCTCAGACCACCGTCCAAGAGCACTGTGCATTACAGGCCTCCTCAGACCACCATCCCGAGCACTGTGTCCATTACAAGCCTCCTCTGACCACTGGGTTCCAGAGCACTGTGCATTACAGATCTCACCTCAGACCACCATTCAGAGCACTGTGCATTACAGGCCTCCTCAGACCACCGCCCGGAGCACTGTGCAGCGTTACAGGCCTCCTCAGATGGTAGCTTGTTCAAACCTTAACACCATAAATAATAACATGATATTAGATATTTTTTTACTTCGGGTTATATAATGAGTTTGGAAATTGTAGAAAAATGCTTAAATAATACATTACAATTTAACTAAACCCATTAGATTTTAGATGTCTAAAATGATTTTAGTAGACTAAAATGTACTGGAGATTTTAGTCGACTAAATATGACTAAAACTTAATCAAATGCAGATGACCAAAATACAACTAAAATTAAATGGCATTTTAGTCAAATGACTATGACTAAAACTAAATCAAAATTTGATGCCAAAATGAACACTGATGTATAGCCAAAACGTTTATTTTGTTTTGGGTAGAGTAGGAAAGTTATCAGTTTATTTTTTGCAGCCTGTGTCCTCTTAGGGGGATTCTCCTTTACTTCCTGTCCTAGAGATAAAAGAGGAAGTAAGAGGGAAATATCTACAACGTGAAGGAATTCCCAATTGGTTAGTTGTAACTGCGAAAGGTGGCTCTCACCTTTTGCTCTGGTGAAAAATACATTTTTGACTCTCTGACAATGGTCTCCAGGACAAATAAAGGGGGTAAATGTACCTTGAGTGTACATAGACAAAAATAAAATTCTGGCAGGAGTTCTAACCCTTACCTACATGCTCCGACTTTGCCCTACGACTTCATGTCAGACTTCCATGAGGCTTCAATGAACTGGATCTGACTTTGATCTGACAAAACCAGGCCCTTTGGGTCTGGTATGGGTCTTGATGGGAAACCCCCACGCCAAAATTTTAATAAAAATTGGCGTCCCAAGACCATACCAGACCCTTCAGTCTGGTATGGATTTTAAAGGGGCTCCCCCACGCCAAAAAAAAAAGGCGTGGGGCCCCCCAAAATCCATACCAGACCCTTATCCGGGCATGCATCCCAGCAAGTCAGTAAAGGGAGGGAGATAAGCGAGCAACCACCACCCCAAAGCACCTTGTCCCCATGTTGAGGACAAGGGCCTCCTCCTGACATCCCTGGGCAGTGGTTGGGGAGGTCTGCAGGTTAGGGGGCTTATTGAAATCCAAAAGGGCCCCAGATCCTGGCCCTCCACCCTATGTGAATAAGTATGGGGTACATTGTACCTGTACTCATTCACCCAAAAAAGTGTCAAAATAAATAAAACCAGTACACAGGTTTTTAACAAAGTCCTTTATTAATGTAGCTCCAATGTGTCTTCTCCCTCCGACTTCTCTCTCTGGTGATGTCTTCATCCTCCTGTTCTTCTCGCTCTGCTGATATCTTCTTCCTCTGGTTCTTCCTCCAGTTCTTCTCACTGCGCTGATGTCTTCTTCTGCTGGTTCTTCCTCCAGTTCTTCTCTCTCTGCTGTCTTATTCCTCTACCAGTTCTTCTCCTGATGCTAGCTCCCGCTAACATGGCGGGAGCTAGCTTCGGGAGAAAAACTAGAGGAGGAACCTTTAGAGGAAGAAGACAGCAGAGCGAGAAGAACCGTAGGAAGAACCAGCGGAAGAAGACATCAGCTCAGCAAGAAGAAACATAGGGTGGGGGTCAGGATCTGGGAGCCCCTGTGTTAAACGGGGTTTCCAGATTCCGATAAGCTCCCTCCCGCAGACCCCGCAATCAATGCCCAGGGTTGTCAGGAAGAGACCCATGTCCCCATTAACATAGGGACAAGGCTTGCTCCCCTCCCTTACCTGACCTGCCGGTCTGCATGCTCAGATAAGGGTCTCATATGGATTTTGGGGGGGACCCCGCGCCGTTTTTTATTTTACTTTGGCATGTGGTTTCCCCTCAAATCAATGCCAGACCCGGAGGTTTATACACGTCATGCGACATGTGCTCCCAAAGTCAGAGTGTATGTCGCACCAGTGTGAACAGGCCTTAATGTGTGTTCATCTCTGATGAAGGGGGGGGATCTTGTGGTGTTGCCCCCAAAATTTGTTCATTGTTTTTATATTTAGTTTTTTAGAAACAATTAAAATTATATTGGACTCTTTTATCTGGTCTTGGCCTGGAGCTCTTTATTTCTTTGGTTTGAGCTATCGTTGCGTGCCCATTCCGAGAAGCCTTGCCTTGTGGAAGCCGCCTCACGGGAGCTATTAACTGTGTTCCAAAATTTCCTTTACCTGACTACATATGCAGGTCTAAAGATTCCCATCTCCTCTTATAAGTTTTTATTTGCCTTCTGTGTCCGATTGGGGACATTTTTCTTCACTTCCTGTCCCATAGCCAAACAGGAGGTTAGAAGAAATCTCTGGTTGTCACCAGGGTCACCAAAACGAGTGTCCTTATTGGAAGATTTCCCATCTATTCCTGTTCTGGTAACAGACAAAAATTAGTTTTTTCTTTTAGATTTGGTAACAATGGTAAACATGACAAATAGAGAAGGTATACTTCCATAACACAAGTGCAGACAGTGATAAAAACCGGACAAGCATTCTAATACCTCTCCACTCTGACTAAAACTAAAAAAAAAAAAAAATTGCCTTTAGTTATATTTAATGTTTTTCTCCTTTTTCATCTTTTTACAACAGGTTTTACTATGACATTAGCAAACACCAATGGCATTAAAACAGATTCTTCACATGACTTATTTTAGGAAATGCATAGGCTACAATGTAAAAGTAAACAAGTGCCAACTTATAGAAGTGATAATTGTTGATAGAGCCTGTTATACATTTTCAGAACAGATTTTGTCAATGCCTTGGTGTGCCTGCTTTGGATACAAATGAACTTTTAAATGGAAAAAGGTAGGGGAACATTTCATGGGATATGAGATAGATTATGGAAAATAGTGTTTAAAGAACAGTTCTTATTTAACTGCTTCCTACCCTCTTAAAATGAGCTGTAGAACTGTGTCCATGTGGAATTTAATGTTTGAAAATGGATCTTATCTCAATCAGCTTATCTCCATATAACACTTCTGAATATTTTCCATAGTCACTATGTAACCATAGTCGCTGTATCTTATCATTTTTTTCATCCCTGCCATCTATAACGCTTTACTTTATTTTTCATTTCTACCTTAGACAAAGATGTCTCCTTTTTATTAACTCAGCTTACCCACAGGCTGTGATTACTGTAAGGCCCCATGCACACTAAGCGTGGGGTTCTGGTTTTTAGGGTTTTCATTCAGCCCTGTTGCTGACAGCCAGTCAAAATCTATGAGAGACGGATAGCTGCTGTGGCTTGACCGTGCACCTAACAGTACTAACTGCAGTATGCTCCCAAGGATAAATGTTTGGAATGCATCAAGTCTGCAATCCAAGCATTCATCCTTGGGTGCATACTGCCCCAAATGTTATTACTGTTGGGTGCATCGTCCAGCCTTGTCCAGCTGCAGCAGCTTTCAGCCTCTCATAGAGTTTGACCGGCAGCAGGACTGGACAGTGCACCTATGCCCTCCACCCACACCTAAGCACCAGAGCCTCATGCACCATGGCTAAACAACCAGTGTGCATGGAGCCTAACTAGTGTAATGCAGGCCATACATGGGTCCAATTCCGAGCAAATTTTCTTTTGAAAATCACAAATTTTGTAAGTTTTGTGATCCGATGGTGCCAATATTGATTTCGAAATACGACCAACCAAGCCTTCAATTTCATCTCATGTTGCTACAGAAAAGAATTTTCATGGCTGGGAATCTTTTTTCTTTCCAGGTCACAGCTCATGCACATTTCTTTTTTGATTATATTTCTCGCACAATTCTCCCATCATTAATTAGAAATTCGTTAATTTTTCCAAAAATTTCCAACATGCCCAATCACTCAAATTCAATGGCCGCACAAAAATAGGTCGTTGCTGCAGCCCACTAATTGTGCGAAAATGTAATAAAAATTCTTAGTTACGATTTTCAAAAGAAAATTTGTTCAGAATTCGACCCATGTATGGTCAGCTTCTGTCTAGCGTTGTAAAAATTCATACAATGTATATAGTTTAATTGCTGTGTAGGACATTTTAGCAGCATGCAGGGCTGCTGTTAGAAAATATGGGGCCCTGTACTGCTTAGTTGACAAAACAGGGAACCAAGTCTTACAGGAGGCTCCAGCTGCATTAATAAACCACTCAGCTATGGAACCAGAATACCTATGAGAATGAGTCCTTAACCACTTCAGCCCCAAAAGGATTTTTCCCCTTAATGACCAGGCCATTTTTTGCGATATGGCACTGCGTTGCTTTAACTATCAATTGTGCGGTTGTGTGATGTTGTACCCAAATAAAATGTATGTCCTTTTTTCCCACAAATAAAGCTTTTTTTTTGGTGGTATTTGATCACCTCTGCATTTTTGTTTGTTTGCGCTATAAACAAAAAAAGACTGACAATTTTGAAAAAAAAGCAATATTTTTTACTTTTTGCTACCCTGTTTCCCCGAAAATAAGACCTAGCGTGATTGTCGGTGATGGCTGCAATATAAGCCCTACCCCCAAATAAGCCCTAGTTAAAATCCTTGTAGGTCTTATTTTCAGGGTAGGGCTTATTTTCGGGGAAACAGGGTAGGGCTTATTTTTGGGGTAGGGCTTATATTGCAGCCATCACCGACAATCACGCTAGGTCTTATTTTCGGGGAAACAGGGTAAAATAATTATCCCTTAATGTAAAAAACTAATTTCTTAATCAGTTTAGGGCAATATGTATTCTTCTACATATTTTTGGTAAAAAAAATCGCAATAAGCGTATATTGATTGGTTTGCAAAAAAGTTATAGCATCTACAAAATAGGGGAGAGATTTATGACATTTTTATTATTTCTTTTTTACTAGTAATGGTGGCAATCTGTGAATTTTGGCTGACAGATCGGACACTTTTGACACTTATTTGGGACCACTGACATTAATACTGCAATCAGTGCTATAAATAGCCACTGATTACTGTGTAAATGTCACTGGCAGGGAAGGGGTTAACACTAGGGGGTGATCAAGGGGATAAATGTGTTCCCTAGGTGTGTTTCTAACTGTGAAGGGATAGGACTGATTAGAGGAGGAACCAGATCGTTGTTCCTAATTAGTAGGAAAAGACGATCTGTTTCTACTCCCCTGTCAGAACAGGGATGTGTGTTTACACCTGGTTCAGGCTCTCGTGCCCACAATCGGGGATGGCTGGTGGCGATCGCACCCGCTGGCCACACGCATCGGCTTCGGGGACACGCTGCAGGCTGCTATAGCGCTTTGAAGATGTACCATGATGGCGATTCACGCAGCCGTGCCAACCTGCCACAGTATAATTGCGGCGGCTGGTTGGCAAGTAGTTACAGTGCCTTGCAAAAGTATTCACCCCCCTTGGAATTTTTCGTGTTTTGTTGCCTCACAACCTGGAATTAACATGGATTGTTTGAGGATTTGCATCATTTAATTTACAGAACATGCCCACAACTTTGAAAATGTTTTTTCTTCTTGTGAAGCAAACAACAAATAGGACATATAGAAACAAATAGAAATAACAGAAAAAGTCAATGTGCATAACTATTCACCCCCTAAAGTCAATACTTTGTAGAGCGACCTTTTGCGGCTATCACAGCTACAAGTCACTTTGGATAAGTCTCTATGAGCTTGCCACATCCTACCACTGGGATTTTTGCCCACATCCTACCACTGGGATTTTTGCCCATCCCTCTTTGCAAAACTGCTCCAGCTCTTTCAAGTTGGATGGTTTCTGCTTGTAAACAGCAATCTTTAAGTCTGACTACAGATTTTCTATTGGATTGAGGTCTGGGCTTTGACTAGGCCATTCCAACACATTTACATGTTTCCCCTTAAACCACTCAAGTGTTGCTTTAGCAGTGTGTTTGGGGTCATTGTCCTACTGGAAGGTGAACCTCCGTCCTAGCCTCATATCACACACAGTGGTACAGGTTTTGCTCAAGAATATCCTTGTATTTAGCACCATCCATCTTTCCCTGAGCTCTGACCAGTTTCCCAGTCCAGACTGCTGAAAAACATCCCCACAGCATGATGCTGCCACCACCATATTTCACTGTGGGGATGGTGTTCTTTGGGTGATGTGTTGGGTTTGCGCCAGACAGGCATTTTCTTTGATGGCCAAAAAGTTCAATTTTAGTCTCATCAAACAAGAGCACCTTCCTCCATACATTTTGGGAGTCTCCCACATACCTTTTTGCAAACTCAAAACGTGCCATTTTGTTTTTTGCTGAAAGTAATGGCTTTCTTCTGGCCACTCTGCCATAAAGCCCAACAATAAGCATAGGGCTTATTGTTGTCCTATGTACAGATACTCCAGTCTCTGCTGTGAAACTCTGCAGCTCCTCCAGGATTACATTAGGTCTCTGTGCTGCCTCTCTGATTAATGCCCTCCTTGCCCGCTCCATGAGTTTTGGTGTGCGGCCGTCTCTTGGCAGGTTTGCTGTTGTGCCATGTTCTTTCCATTTGCTTATGATAGATTTTATGGTGCTCCTAGGGATCATCAAAGATTTGGATATTTTTTTATAACCTAACCCTGACTTGTACTTTTCAAAAACATTGTCCCTTACTTGTTTGGAGAGTTCCTTGGTCTTCATGGCAGTGTTTGGTTAGTGGTGCCTCTTTTTTAGGTGTTGCAGCCTCTGGGGCCTTTCAAAAAGGTGTGTATATGTAATGACAGATCATGTGACACTTAGATTGCACACAGGTGGACATCATTTCACTAATTATTTGACTTCTGAAAGTAATTGGTTGCACCAGAGCTTTTTATGGGCTTCATAACAAAGGGGGTGAATACATATGCACATGCCAATTATCATTTTTTCATATCTGAAAAATAGTTTAATGTATATATTTTTCTAATTTTACTTCACCAACTTAGACTGTTGTGTTCTGATCCATCACATATAATTCAGATTAAAAGAACATTGAACTAAAGGCTGTAATGTAACAACATAGGTAAAAAGCCAAGGGGTGAATACTTTTGCAAGGCACTGTAATTATGCTTTATTTATTTATTTTCTTTACAGTTTTAGGTTTTTATTTTACATTTATACCAGCTCTGTGGGGGCTGTATCACTTTTGAGACAGAGAAAGAGATTCTTTCTTTGCAGCCTCAGCAGCATAGTGAATGAACAGAAAGCGTTCATTCACAAAGTGAGGCATTGTAAACACAAGGAGGGCCACAAGGAGATTGGTTCCAGTAATTGTGCCTATTCCTGCTGCTTTGGGCCCCCCTGTTGAACCCTGTGCCCCCATACAGGAGGGCAGGTGCTACCTATCAGCGGCCCTGGTAGCATGTAGAAAAGCATGTTGCATGTAGAAAAGTGGGCTACAACACTGTAATGCTGGTTCCCACACTATAAATGTCTTCTGGAGTGCCCCAGGAATCCTAAATATTGGGGTGTTCCAATATGCAAATTTCCAAATGATGTTCATACCTGATCCACATAGCTTCATTGTTTCCTCCCCCAGACACAGGGGCATTTTTACCTTTGAGTGACATCACTGATGAAGGGACCATTTTTTACTTACAGTGACATCACTAAAACTGAATTATTTTATACTCCAGCAGGAGTAAGGAGCAGTTTGGCATCTTTGCACTGGCCACTGGATAACCTGATCAATTTCCATGGGATGATAAGGCCTAATGTACACAGTTGAAAACCTCTTCTGAACACTGGAGACTGACAGCTGATAAACAACAGTTAACAGCTTTTACATACTGAGTTCAGCAGTTGAGGTTAGAAGCTTTTTTAAAGATAACCTCGGGAGACCTTCCCAAATGTCCACAGTGCAGGAAAAACATGTAACTTATTAACTATTTCAGCCCTTCTGTGAGAAGAGAGAGCAGTGTGCTTTAACTATGGAGTCTCTTTCTCCCGCTCTGCCAATCTCTCTCTCTCTCTGTCTGTGCCTGTCTTTCTCTCTGCCTGTCTCTCTCTCTGCTCTCTCTCTCTCTCTCTCTCTGTGCCCCTCTCTCTGTGCCTGTCTTTCTCTCTCTGTGCCTCTTTCTCTCTCTTTCTCTCTCTGCCTGTCTCTCTCTCCCTCTCTGCCTGTCTCTCTCTCTCGTTGTGTCTATCTCTCTCTCTCTCTCTCGCTGTGCCTGTCTCCCTCTCTCTTTCTCTCTGCCTGTCTCTCTCTGCCTGTGTGTCTCTCTCTCTATTTCTGCCTGTCTCCTTCTCTCTCTCTGCCTGTCTCTCTCTCTCTCTGCCTGTCTCTCTCTCTCCCTCTCTCTTTGCCTGTCTCTTATTCTGCCTGCCTCTCTCTCTCTCTCTGCCTGTGTCTCTCTCATTGCCTGTCTCTCTCTCTCTGCCTGTGTTTCTTTCTCTGCCTGTCTATTTCTCTCTCTCTCTGCTTTTCTTTCTCTCTCTGCCTGTCTCTCTCTCTCTCTGCCTGTCTCCCTCTCTCTCTGCCCCTCACTCTCTCTCTCTGCCTGTTTCTCTCTCTCTCTGCCTGTCTCTCTCTCTGACTGTCTCTCTCTCTCTCTCTCTCTCTCTCTCTCTCTCTCTCTGCCTGTCTCTTTCTCTGCCTGTTTATTTCTCTGCCTGTCTCTCTCTCTCTGCCTGTGTCTTTCTCTGCCTGTCTCTCTCTCTGCCTCTCTCTTTCTCTGTCTGTGTGTCTCTCTCTTCCTCTCTCTCACTTGAGCAGTTACGCCTTGCCCAGATGTACTGCCGATAAGGACTGGAGGCCAACAATGATTTAGGATGGAAGCTTGATGCTTCCAAAATAGTGTTGCCTGCTGTTGGTTTCCGAAATAATTGCAATATAGATAACCATCAGTGTGTTTTTATATTGTCAAGTCCAAAAAGGTTATAACAGATGTGGTGTGGGACATTGTAAATTTAAGATTAAACATGTTGTTGTAGTTGATATATTCAAGAAATTTGTCAAGAAGTGTGACTGGTCCATCCCACAAAATTAGGATATCATCTATGTAACGATACCATGCCAACGCATGGCTCATATACATAGACGCTAACTAATCTGAAAGTAGAGACCATAACCCACTCCCCCAGGTACTGGTTGGCATAAGAGGGAGCACATGAAGTACCCATGACCACCCCCTGTACCTGGAGGTAGTGGGAATCAAGAAAGGAGAAAAAAGTATGCTTCAATATGAATTTAAGGGATGGCAAGATGAATTAGACTTGTGTGTGGTCAAAATGACTCTGCCGGAGAAGTACCTGCCGAATTGCCCATAGGCCCTTATCATGTGGTATAGAGCTGAAGAGGGCCTCAACGTCGATGGCCACAAGGGTAATGTGGCCACCGACGTGGAGGCCATCCAGCATTTGTTAAAGATGAATAGTATCTTTTGTGTGAGAGGGTAACTCCTCCACCAAGGGTCTAAGTTGGTTATTCACAAATCTGCTGATGGCAAATCTGTTCTCTAGTTCATTGTGATCTCACTCCCAAAGTGAGATTTGTGGCACTGGACCACATTTATGCCAACCCAAGAGAAGGAGACTTTAACAAACTACTTTTACTAACATGTAAGGTGTCTACGCCAATATGCATCACCACTAGCCCGCCTGTTTTCCAAGGGCAGTTGATTCACATACAGTTGCGATATTTCGGTACCATGTATTTTGTTTTTATATGATGTTACTATTGTTCTTATCTTTATTTATGTTTATATGTATTTGAATAAAATATACCTTTTTTTACTTACATACTTGGTCTGCCTATAATAGATCCAGTAGGTGTTTACCGTGCCTTGCACACCAGGTTTTTGTTTTTGTCTAGATCTGAATGCAGGTGTATTATACTCAATGGGGACATGCACATGCATGTGCACTGTGTTCAGATCTGTAACCAAAAAATCTGCATTTCTTGCGAATGTAAACACATGTAAATGCATGTATACATGTATAGATGCAAACAGTGCACTCTGGTATTGAAAAAAAAGTAGGAGAATATAGAACTATAATTTTAAACATTACAAAAAAAGCATATCTAAAGGCAAGCATTTATTGATCATTTACGCATAAACTTTTGTGCCAGAAAAAACGTGCTTATGGCCGTGTGCATGTAGCCTTTTTTTTGCAACCTAAACTTTAAAGTAGGTGGAGCTTTCGGATTTTACGGCTCTGAATGCAGCACAGTAAACATGTCAACAAAGAAGGACAGCACAGAAAAAATCTTGCTAGTGTGCTCCTGCTTTTTAATTGCTTACTCAGATGGCGGGCGGACTCTGAACCAAAGAGACCCTGTCATCAACTTAAAAAAATGTGAGTAAAAGCACAGCCAAGTCAAGTATTTTAAATGATAATTTGTAGTGTTTTACCGTTCTGTAAGTGATGTATTAGTAAAGATGTAATAAATTATGATGAAGTCAAAGTGATTCAGTTAAGATTTATTCCTTTTTTTGGTATGCTTTAGCTTCGTTATAATTTATTACATCTTTATAACCGTGACTGTCTAGTAATTATATCACTCACTTGGATGCCATGAGACTAATTAGCAGCTTTATAAATTCCCAGAGGTATTTTTAAAACAACATGGCTGATGAAGAAGCTGTGGCTAGCCTTCGAAATGCGTTCCGATTGGCTCACACGGCAGTTGGTTTGACAGCTTCTTACACTCCTCCTGTTGGACACCTCATCCCCAGGCAGACACCCGAGCTCCGGATACACCACGCGGCCGCATAGAGCAGCCCTATGCCGGTCTCCCTGCACAGATTCCAGTCTCATCCTGCTTCCCGTTACGGCCGGCCTTTCCACTCCACCACAGACATTCACATGGCTCCCAGCTCAACACTGGACTATACATCCATTGGGACCTGTCATCCTTTCTCCCCCCCTCTCCCGCCAGTGAGTTTTATTTATTTTACATTGTATTTTACTCATTAAATTGTGCTACACTATGCCGTTTTTTCCCTTCCCTCAACTGACCCTGGGTTTCTGCAAAGCAGGAACACAGATCTTTGCCTTTCCCTAGTCAAATCACCTCCCACACAGTGAGTAAACACAACCTAGGCACACAGTTAACCCTTTGATCGCCCCTGATGTTAACTTCTTTTCAGCCAGTGTCATTAGTACAGTGACAGTGCATATTTTTTTAGCACTGATCACTGCATTACCAGTGTCACTGGTCCCCAAAAAGTGTCAAAAGTATCAGTTAGGTGTCCAATTTGTCCACTGCAATATTGCAGTCCCACTGTAAGTCGCTGATCCCCGCCATTACTAGTAAAATAAATAAATAAAAATATCCCATCGTTTGTGGACGCCATAACTTTTGCACAAACCAATCAATATACGCCTATCGGGATTTTTATTTACCAAAAATATGTAGCAGAATACATATTGGTCTACATTTTTTATTGGGTATGTTTTATAGCAGAAAAGAAAAAATATTGTTTTTTTTGTTTTCAAAATTGTCGTTCTTTTTTTGTTTATAGCGCAAAAAATAAAAACCACAGAGGTGATCAAGTGACACCAAAAGAAAGCTCCATTTGTGGGAAAAAAAGGACAAAAATTTTATTTTGGTACAGTGTCGCACACACAATTGTCAATTAAAGTAAACCCATTAAAAAGCTGAATGCAAAATGCTGCCTTATTTTTTTATTTATTAAATCAAACAAACCATTTTTTTTTAGAGAGAAACCTTTGGGAGTTGATTCCTGGGAAATTCCAAATTGGAAATATAGCACCTATTCTAGTTATTCTAGCACCTTCTGAGATGTCACATGTTCTCTTCACAGCCGGATGATAGAACCTTTTTGAAGGAAATGGCATATGACATCCAGACCCCCCTAACTTGGCTTATGCTGATTTGAAGTAGCCTCTCTGCCGCAATACACATTTAATCTAGTGTCAGATGAAAAATGATTAAAGAGGTGAGCATTGATGTATGTGTGATATCTTCTATCAGTTATGCTGCTCGGGTTTGTTTTGTACATGTTTCAAGAAACAAATATCAAAATTTTATCTAAGCTTCTCAGTAAAAATAGTTCCCAGCAGAATGTTCCCATTGGCTTCCATATTTCATCAGATACGAGCCTGGGAGAAGATTACTAACGTGCCGGCATGTATAATGTTCTGGAAAGCTGTTTAGTTTGAATCTTGTTTGTCGTAAATGATCTGCCACTAGCTGCAACTTCAAGTGCAAACTCTCTCCCGCTTGTTTTTCGCACTTGTTTATTTGTCTTGTATATTTGTTCATTTCCACCTAATTACACCTTTCACAGCACATAGTTAATAAATAGGTGAACTAGGTACTATTACGTCCTTAATGCCCCTTTCTTGCTTAGCTGTTTTGTGACCCAGAAAATAGTCACAGTTACTTTTAGAAATGCATTGTGCATTTTATATGCATAAAACCAAGCAAATTAAACAAAACATTTTAAAGTATAAGTAAAATCTTACTTAGTAAAACGACCCATTCAGTTTAAAATAGAAATACAAGCAAACATTTGTGTGTACATTTACAAAAAGGTTATGAATGCGTTTTCTTGCATTATAAGCGATCACACATCCCTCTGTTCTGCATAAGGGGCTTAGAGGGATGGGGGTGGAGACTGCAGGAGGGCGTGTCAGCAGGAGGCAGAGAAACAGCAGTGCAGCGCTAATTAAAGTTCATAAGGAGATATCCATATTGGAAAGCACACAGAATTCCATAGAAAGTGACGACGTGCCTTGTAAAGAACGAACTCCATGTCAGATGTGTAAAACCCCTATCTTAGACACTTTAAGCAGCTCACCTCAATGCCAGGACCCCTGAATCAACAAAGGGTCAAACAGGCTTTCCCATAAAGGGCAAATATCCAGGAGTGCGGTCACAGTAATCTTCCTGGTGTGGACCTAATGGAAATGCACTAGAAACAAAAAAAGTCCAACAATTTTGAAAAAAAACAAAACAATATGTTTTACTTTCTGCTATAAAACATTCCCAATAAAAAAAATTAAAAAATCAAATTTCTTCATCAATTTAGGCCAATATGTATTCTGCTACATATATTTGGTAAAAATCTCAATAAGCGTAAAAGTTATAGCAGCTACAAACTATGGTATATGTTTATTTATTTATTTAACTAGTAATGGCGGCAATCAGCAACTTATACCAGGACTGTGATATTGCAATGCACAAATCGGACACCTAACTGACACTTTTGACACTTTTTGGGAACCAGTGACACTAATACAGTGATCAGTGCTAAAAAATATGCACTGTCACTGTACTAATGACACTGGCAGAAAAGGGGTTAACATCAGGGACGATCAAGGGGTTAACTGTGTTCCCTGGGTGTGCTTACTAACTGTGGGGGATAGGAATGTAAAGATCCGTGTCCCAGGATCAGCACATTCCCCTCTCACAAAGCGGCGGTCTGCCTTGTTTACATAGGCATACGTTCTGCTCTTCTCTTGAACAAATGGTGGGGCACGATGTCCACCGGATCCGTTGATTGACTCCCGCTGAGTCCACAGCGGGAGTGGGTCACTGGCGGCGCACACACGCCCCATGACCTGGGAGTGTCAGATCACGTATACGTGATCTGGCACAGAGGGGCCACCCTGCCCTGATTACTTGACCAAAGGGACCCACCACATAAACCGGCGGCAACGGGGGGGGGGTTTGGGGAGGGAAGATCTTTGCGAAGACTCCTCTCTGGCGACTGGCAAAAATTCCTGTCAGGGGACCCCTTAAATAGACTTCCCACAAATCCTCTAGAAGGTTCTAAGGTCACCTGCCCCTAACTAGCCAATCCCCAGTCAATCCTTTAACCTTCTGGAAACTTCCCTATCATGTGACCTAATCTTACCTATTACAATAAGACCCATTTAAAACCTTGTTAAATTAATAATTTAGCCGACTCCGCGGCCCCATGAGGTAAGGGGGGCCTAAATAGGCTACCCCCTTTTACCCCCATGAGACCGCAGACACCAGGCCAAAATCTGCAAACATGCATAACTTATCAAGAAAAACACTCCACACATAATATATTTGGAACAAAATAGGCCGCGGCCTGGTTTATTGGTTTAAATCAGGATTATTTATAACACCATAAACTTTATTTACTTAAATAATTTTATAAACCAAAAACATCCAGAATTCACCAAAGCTCAACCCAGCCACTAAGACTCGGGCTGACCATTATCTCTTTTTAAACATATTCTCACATATCCCCAATGACAGGAGGGCTGGAAAAAAAAGCCCTCCTGTCACCATCACCCCATACTGCGGCCACCTCAATGCATGTTTGCAGGTTAAGATTAAAGATATCCATTCCTATGTCTGATCAGTGTATACCATTGAAATGATACATACCTTGAATTCCACCTTCAAGGTCAATATGACGAAAAGAAATCCCTAAACCTGGAACAAGAAACTTCTCCAAAGATCTGTTCACTCTCTTACAAACTTTTTCTAGGGGGTTGAATGTAACCGATTCCAACCATCTTAACTTTGGTATTATTTCTGAAAATACCAAAACTGTATTTGGAGAAACTAACTTAAAGCGGGGTTCCACCCAAATTTTGAACATTCTATGCATTCTCTTCCTTGCCTAGATGCTGACATGCTGTGTAAAAAAATTTAAATCGCCGTAATTACCTTTTTTTTTCTAATCTTCTTTGCACTTCCTGGTTTTCCTCCCATGGGAGTAGGCGTGTTTCTAGCCTCTTCCAGACCTCCCACAGTCCCCTGGGAGCTAGTCTCAGGCTTCCCAGCATGCATTGTGCAACAGCGTCATCACAACATCTCGGTAAATGCTGGGAGCACAGCATTCACCGCATCCAGGAAATACATGCTTGTGGGCTTCAAATGCCCACAATGAAGATGGAAACCGCCTTCAGTGAATTTTATAAGTTATTCTTTACAACGAAATCGGACACAGGCAGACTTATTACACAGAACATGTGAGTAGATAATCATGAGAAGAAAAGTTTGTGAATGAACTCCAAAAAAAAAAAAACGATAGATAGGTGGACCCCCGCTTTAAGGAACCTAAACGTATCCTTCATGTTGGAAATTAGTTCAAACGTCTTCATTTTCCCAATATCATTCCCACCCAGGTGAATTAAAAGGATATCTGGAGAAGGAAAAATAACATAAAGTCTGCCTAACTCAAAAACAAAATCACTCCAAACCATTCCCCTTCGACCATGCCAATTAATAACCTCTGCCTGTAACCAGAAAATCCCGGTTCTGTATGAAACTGTATAATTATAATTATGCTTGTAAATTAATAAAAATTATTTACTTATTCATTTTATTGGGAAACATTTATACATTGGTAAGAATTCCCCATAGATTAACAAACTCAGGAAATTATTGTGGTATGTTACTGATTGTCTGAACAAAGTTCACATTTTTTACCGTGAGGTTGGAGGCACTGCGCAAAACACTAAGATCTTAATAATTCAAATTCCCCATATGTATTATTAAGATTCCATACCACACTCACAACAACCCCAATTTCAAATTTGGGACGGTGTGTAAAATCTACATAAAAACAGAATGCAATGATTTGCAAATCTCATAAGCCCATATTTTATTCACAATAGAAAACATATCAAATGTTTAAACTAAAAAATGTACCATCTTAAAATAAGGTACTTTTGAAATTGAAGGCAGCAACACGTCTCAAAAAAGTTGGGACAGGGCAACAAAAACTGGCAAAGTACATCTCCAAAAAAGGTGGGATAGGGCCATGCTTACTACAGTGTAGCAGCTTCTCTCCTTTTAACAACACTCAACAACAATAACAAAAGAGTTTAGATCCAGACCCAAATTCTCTGAGTAATCTCTAGCAGCCGCTCTCTTCTGCACCCAGAAGATAAATGAATGTCCCAATATCCAGACCATACGACAATTACCTACGGTAAAACAGAGTAATGAATTAATATGGACGAATGTACAATAAGAGTCTGAACTCCATCTTCCTATCTTTTTTATACTTTTAGCTTCTAGACCTATCCGCGCAGCTCCTGACGCTGTTCCGATTCTAAATGAATGCGTTGTAATATGTAAATTACTCAATTTCAACTCTGGCAAACATCTCTTTAATACACTTTTAAATTGATAAATCGTTAGAGTTGAACCATCACAATGAATGAACAACAACTCAGACAACCCAGGCCTGATGTTAATATAAGATTTCAATATTTTAACAGGACAGATACATTCGTCCCGGCACCCATTTAATGAAATCCAAGAACCAAGACCCAAAGAATCAGTTTCACTGTATTTCAAATATATTCTTAAACTGTCATCAAACAGTAACACGTTAGATAACAAAATACCTGACCTCCCAACCTTTGATGGAGATAATAATTCCGAAATCCTGAAAGCCGCAAAAAAGGCTATTGAAAAAACCGCATTAAACAGAATTACCTCAAACTCGGATGAGCATACTACATTTGTGATATTAAATAATTTAGATAGTGTAATGGGGGATCAAGTGTCTTTAGTTAGATTCCTCCTTCTATAACCTTTCATAGCCTGTTTTACTAAAAAGAAACTTTGACAGGCAGGAAGATTATTAAGGCGAAGAAAAAAGGAAATGCCAGAAAACGTTTTATTAATGTGAGACTGTGAAAAAAAAAAAATGTCATTAGTGAATGAAGAAATAACAGCACTAAACTTTCAGATTATTCAGAAATATCATTTTTATAATGAAGATAAAAAAGACAACCACAACAACCATGCAGAAGAATAATTCTTTCAAGCTGAATCGGCCAAAGAATGCTGAATGTTCACCAAAATTAAATCAGATCCCACAAATGGGGTGGGCATGAAGCCCCGACTAGGTCCACTTTCGGCATCAGGGAGAAAAATCGGTCCATCTGCAGGCGAGAGAGAGCGTCAGCTTTTATGTTAACTTTACTTGGAATGTATTTAGCCTTTAACCAGATGTTCCAATTCAAGCAAAGAAAAACCAAATACCACAAAAAGGAAACCACCTGTGGAGACTTGGAGGAAAGACAATTAACAGCGAAACACACACCTTTGTTATCAGAACTGATTAATATTCTTCTATTGGCAAACGTAGGACCCCATAATTCTAATGAAACAACCACAGGGAATAGTTCTAGCAGAACTATATTTTTACAGAAGCCATTTGCAATCTACCGATTGGGCCAAGTGGACGCGCACCAATGTCTCCTCCAAATCAACCCGAACCTAACTGAGCCTTCTGCATCTGTGGCTAAGCAGAAATCGCTATCACTAATACATTTCTGCTGCCACAGAGCTTTCCTATTAAAATGCTCTAGAAACTTTACCAAAACCATCGGGTCCTTTAATAGCTGATGACAATCTAATATGCGCTGCTGGATTATTTAAACCTGAAATACTACTGCATAACCTTCTAGAAAATACCCTACCCATTGGAAGAACCCTGGACGCAAAAGCAAATTGGCCCAATAGTGACTGCATTTCTTTTAAAGTAACTTTTTTCCTCCTTATGAAAGATAAAATGAGCTGCATGAACTTATATATTTTATCGTTAGGGAGACGAAACTCACCTGCTACTGTGTCCAAGGTAATACCTCAAAATTCTATTGTGGTAGTTGGGAAAACAGTTTTCTCTTCTGCCGAAGGAATACCAAAATAATTACAGACTGAAAAGAATGCATGTAGTAAATGAAGACACTCATCCGACCCACCTGAACCCATAAACAAAAAATCATCCAAGTAATGGATCGAAAATTGGGAATCAGCCATCTCATTTACTACCCATTCAATGAAAGATGAAAAAGATTCAAAATAAAAACAAGACCCCGAACAACCCATTGGCAAACATTTGTCAAAATAAAACTTATTTTCAAAATTAATACCTAATGAGTTAAAACATTTGGGATTCAGTTGGAGAAGCCTAAAAGCTGACTTTATGTCTGCCTTTGCCAAGAAAGCTTCCTTACCTAATACCTTCAGCTTTTGCAAAGCTGATGAATACTACACAGAGATTAAGTTTGGATCTATCTGATCATTTAGTGAATTGCCAAATGGAAAAGACAGATGGTGAATGATACGAAACTCATTTGGTTCTTTCTTGGGGACTACCCCCAAAGGAGACACTCGAAAGTTCACAAACGGAGGAAAATCAAATGGACCTTCCATTCTACCAGCTGTCACTTCTTTAAGCAGTTTTTGCCTAACCACATGAGGAAATTTACTAACTGCTTTTAAATTCCTAACTATAGTACAACCTTCTCCTTCAAAGGATGGTAAATCAAAACCTACCATAAAACCTTCAGTTAACATTGAAGCTGTCTGCTGGTTTGGGTAAAGTTGAAACCAAGGGAGCATTCTTTGGATAATCACCGGTGAATGCGCTTTTTTGAAAATGGTCCTTTTGACCTGACTGTAATTTCCGAAAACACTTAGAAACAGGGTGGGTGCCTGAATAGAAGGCACACTCTATGTTACATGCATTTAACCATTTACAGTGACTGTCATTAAATGCAAAACATAGCCCTTTTTTGTATGCATTCCCAGGAACCGTGGTGGTTTGGCGGACAAAAGGTTGCTTCTGTGGTAGAAATAAATTCAGCCAGAGACTAACATCTTTCGCACCCCACTGAAGTGAAGGTTGAACTGCTAATTTCTGACGAAAAGCCTCATCATAGGCTAGCCACTAAAAACCACTAAAGCTCCTATATGCCTCAAGGATTATATCAATATGCTGGAATAGGGCTGAACTCTTCTCTGGACACTTCTCACAAATTAGACCTGCGTATATGCAGAATGCTTGTAACCAGGTATAAAATGACTTTAACACTGTTTTTCATTTTTACTCATCCAACTTATCCTCTTTTTTGTCACATCTCAGAAAAATCCCTTGCCGGAGAAAGAACTGTCACTAAATCTATATAATCATCCTTCCAAATTTTTTCTTTTAAAACAGATGAAAAGTGAAAACCAAGCGGGGAAAAGACACATGGCATACATTCCCTACCCCTCTCTTGCAACTGTTTATCAGAAGGAGAGTGAGGGAACTGTACAGCAACAGCAGGACTCTGAGACAGAGATCTCTTATCAGACAAAGCTGCTGGCCAGACCCCTGCTGCCGCTCCACCACTCTCCCAGACCTAATTTCAGATTGAGAACGAATAATTGAAGTAATTGTTCTAAAGATGAAGATAGTGAAGAGAGCTTGTCTAATGTCACACAGTCACCATTATTTAAGGTCATGTTTTCTTGTGCTAAAGGATTTGTTCCAGGGGACGCACACTGCACAGGAATGGAACTGCTGGCTTGCTCTTCCCCTGCTGTTGCTGCTCTAATCTCTGCCTCCAGGGCTGCTGATTCTTCAGATGCCCGCAGCCCCGGCCGGAATCCCGATGCTCCTCGCTGCCATGGAGACGATCCTCTGCCTGTAACAAGGCAATCTGGCTCTGCCCCCTCTTCTCCCCTCAGAGGCCTCCGCACCCGAGCGCCATCTTCCCGCTGCCAAAGTCTGCCCCTCTCTGACTGAAACAGCAGGCGTGGCTGGGCTGTAGCTCCTCCGTTGCTGACACCGCCTCTTGCTGGCCCTCCAACCTTCCTCTTCCTTTTGCTGGATGACAAATTTCAGCCTCACAACCTCTGGAACCCCTTTTCTGGTGGATTTTCAGACGCTTCCATCCTGACTGGATTATTCTGCAACTCAGCTTCTCTGTCCTGCGTGGACACCTCCATCCTTTCGTTGCTCCCTCCGGCTGCTTCCTCAGTATCTTGACCCGCAGGTATGGCGAGACACCGCCAGATCCATTTCTCTTCTCCTGCCGTCTCAGTCCGCTCCACTAGCTGTCTCATCATACTCTTCATGCTGCCAGAGGTAGCCTCTTAGAGCTGGTGTTATTATAGCCCTTTTGCCTGAAGCTGTTTGCGATGACTCTTCTCTGGCGACTGGCAAAAATTCCTGTCAAGGGGACTCTTAAAAAGACTCCCCACAAACCCTCTAGAAGGTTCTAAGGTCACCTGACCCTAACTAGCCAATCCCCAGTCAACCCTTTAACCTTATGGAAACTTCCCTATCATGTGACCTAATCCCACCTATTAGAATAAGCCCCATTTAAAACCTTGTTAAATTAATAATTTAGCCAACACTGCGGCCCCATGAGGTAAGGGGGGGCTAAATAGGCTACCCCCCTTTTACCCCCCTATTCCTGGAGGCTTCAGGGCAATAAAAAAATATGTTCACGTGCAATGGCGGTCATCTGGGAAATTGCTGCCTCTTCCTGGATTTTGCAGCCAGCCCTCTGGTGTCATGCTGTAGCACATGCACATCATCAGGGGGCCAGCTGCAAGAATCAGGTAGAAACAGCCAGCTCCCAATGATGTAGGATAGGAAGATGGTGGTGCAGGAGCAGGTGTGCAGCAGCAGAGTGGCAGAACACTACACAACGCTGGATTTGCTAGGTGTGTGAGTATGTTTGTTGTGAATACCACAGCAAAAAGAGAGGGGATTGATAACATTTATACAGGGGTAGGCAGATTAATTTTTGTTGTTAAGAAAACTGTTTACAGTAAGACATGATGCTAAACATACTACAAAATAATTTTAGGGTATACATACACTATAATAACTTTCTTGTATCTATATGATTATATGGGTTCTTGGAAAATGCACTGTGCCCTTTGAGAAATGCACAGATTCTGCCTATGAAGCTATGAAAACATATGATATTTGGGTTTATTTACTAAAGCTGGAGCGTGCAAAATCAGGCTCACTTTTGCATAGTAATCAATCAGCTTGTTCAATTAGTAATGCAATGGGAAAAGGTTGGGACTTTAAATGAGGTACCTCCTACACTAATGCCGCGTACACAAGATCGCACATTCTGACATCAAAATCCAAGTTTTTTTTCCGACGGATGTTGGCTCAAACTTGTCTTGCATACACACGGTCACACAAATCTTGTCGGAAATTCCGATCGCCAAGAACGCAGTGACGTACAACACAAACGACGAGCCGAGAAAAATTAAGTTCGATAGCCAGTGTGGCTCTTCTGCTTGATTCTAAGTATGCGTGGAATTTTGTTGGTCGGAATTGTGTACACACGAACGGAATTTCCGACAACGGATTTTGTTGGCGGAAAATCCAACGGAAAATGTCCGATGGAGCCTACACACGGTCGGAATTTCAGACAACAAGCACCTATCGAACATTTCGTGTCAGAAAATCCGACCGTGTGTATGCAGCATAAGGCTTGGTACCTCCGTCCCTATTTAACCAGTTAAGGACCAGCCGCTGCAGTTATACTGCAGCAGGTTGGCTCCCCTGGGCGAATCGCCGTAGCTGTACGTCGGCTGCTTTAACCCCCCTAGCAGTATTCCCGAGTCTGGCTCGGGGTGGATTTTCAATACCAAAAGCGGTATCCCGGAGCCAGACTCGCATCGCAGGATCCAGGAAGAGTTTACTTACCTTGTCCCCTGGATCCTGCGATGTCTCTCCGCTGTGATCGGCGAGCCGCCGTGTCTCACTCGATTCACAGTGCCGAGCTCCGTTCCCTGCGAGCGTTGCGACGCACGGGGACGGAGTTCGGCGGCAAATTCAAAAAGTGAAACACACAGTATAGATACAGTATACTGTACTCTTACAGATTACAGTACTGTATCAAATAATTACACATCCTCTTTGTCCCTAGTGGTCTGTCCAGTGCCCTGCATGCAGTTTTATATTATAAATACTGTTCTTTCTGCCTGGAAACTGGAGATTGTCCATAGCAACCAAAACTGTCCCTTTACATCAAAATTGTCTTTAGAGCAGCTAGAAAACAGCGATAATAAATTAGAATCACTTGCAGAATTGAGTGATAGTGATTTGTGGGAAAATCCGTCATCAAACACTAAAAGTAACGAAAGCGACAATTCTGCAACTGAGCAAATTTCAGTGTTTTTGATTTGATTACATTATTGAATAATTTTTATAATTATTATATTATTATTTGTTATAATTATTTATAGTTATTTATTATATTATAATTTTTTATTTCCTTTTTCAAACTTTATCATACCCGGGATGTCTACTAGACTCTTGTTTGGACAGATTTAAGTGAATTATTCCTAAGAATTACAATATAAAATGCCAATTTTCTGTGCAAAATAATGGTACCGCTTTCAGCACCTAAAATCTGAAATAATCATACCGCCAGGGAGGTTAAGAGCTCTAGGGGGTGCAATGTCCGCCGGGCACCCGTGATCGTTCTGCGAGAGACAGAACAGAGATCTGTCAATGTAAATAGACAGATCTCCGTTCTGTCAGGACAGAGGAGACAGATCTGCTGTTCATACTGATTATGAACAATAATCGTTCTCCTCCTCCAGGCAGTCCCATCCCCCCACAGTTATAAACACTCTCTAGGATACACATTTAACCCCTTGAACGCTCCCTAGTGTTAACCCCTTCCTTGCCAATGACATTTACACAGTAATCAGTGGCTATTTTTAGCTCTGATCGTTGTATAAGTGTCAATGGTCCGAAAAAAGTGTCAAAAGTGTCAAAAGTGTCAGATCTGTCCACCGCAATGTCGCAGTCCCGCTAAAAATCACTGATCACCGCCATTACTAGTAAAAAAATAATAATAATAAAAATGCCATAAATCTATCCCCTGTTTGTAGAGCTATAACTTTTGTGCAAACCAATCAATATACCCTTATTGCAATATTTGTTACTAATAATACATATAGGCCTAAACTGAGGATATTTATTATAGCAAAAAGTCCAAAATATTGTTTTTTTTTTCAAAATTTCAAAAAGAAAGCTCTATTTGTGGGGAAAAGAGGACATAAATTTTGTTTGGGTACAGCGTCACACGACCGCGCAATTGTCAGTTAAAGCGAAGCAGTGCCGTATCACAAAAAATGGCCTGGTCAATAAGGGGCAAATCCGTCCAGGGCTGAAGTGGTTAATTATAAACAAAAAGTGAATCGGGAATTTAAGACCCTATTCACACTGAGGCGTTTTTTAGGCGCTAAAGGGCTAAAAATAGCGCCTGTAAAGAGCCTGAAAAACGCCTCCTCTGCAGCCCCAGTGTGAAAGACCTGAGTGCTTTCACACTGGAGCGGTGCGCTTGCAGGAAGTTAGAAAAAGTCATGCAAGCAGCATCTTTGGAGCAGTCGAGGAGCAGTGTATACACCTCTCCTCCACCACCCCTGCCCATTGAAATGAATAGGCACCGCTACTGAAGCATCTGCAAATCGATTCGGCAGCAGGGCTTTTTGGGCGCAATTAACCCTTTCTTCGACCGCTAGCGCTAGCCGGCGAATAGCGCCGTTAAAACAACGGTAAAGCGCTGATAAAACTAGCGGTGTTTTACTGCTAGCGCGGCCTGCGGCTCAATGTGAAAGGGCTCTTAATGAGAGGCGTGACTTTCAGTGGGTATTGGATAAGTACATCTGATTACCTATGATAATTCATATATATATATACAAGTGGAATGATGACATAAAAAAAAAGATGATGGTAATGTTGAGAGCAGATTTATTCAAAAAACTTATCAACGAATGATAAAATAGTCACATAGTTGAAAAATTCATCCCAGATAAATTTGTTTCCCTAGGCTACGACTGGATCATAACATACTGAACGCATGTGTGTTATAGATATCAACAAACAAGAATACATGGTAAACAAACATATATAAAAATACAATAAAATATAGAAACGCCTGGTTGTATGATAAATTTGCATCAACAGGCTCGACACGTTTCGTGGACTTCTCTCCACTACTTCAGGAGCAGATGCATGTGTATCCTGATTTTACTTACAGTCGGCTCAAAGATCAACAAGTGGTGCTGCACGCCGCGGGTTGTCTGGGAATGTCTGCATCTGGAGCTGCGGGGGTTACTGCCCATGGGTGTCAAGCATCACATGAGGGGACCTCAGAATAATTATTGATGTCTGTTGTGAACTATGTGATAGTAGACACGTGCAATTCGATTTGTCCCGAATTTGTTTTTTAATGAATTTTGGCAAATTCCTAATTTTGCAAATATCAGAATTAACGAAATCCCGTTTAACTAATTTTTCAGAATATTCGTAAATTTGAATATTTTAAAATTCGTAAATTCAAAAATTTGTAAATTCGAAAATCTGAAAACCCGAAAATGCGAAAATCTGAAATAATAACTAACTAATAATAACGTAACTATTACTAACTATTAAATTATAGGTATTGGAATTTCCTTTCAAATTTGGCTGTTAGTCAACGCAAAGAATACGAATTTGCCAGTTATGAATTATCCAAAATAACGAATGCTGTATGTAAATGAATGGAATGCAACAAATTAATAATGATAAATAACAATAATAATAATAAAACGTTTCTATTATTATTATTATTTATTACTAATTTGTTCCGTTCCATTTGTTTAGATCCAGCATTCGCTATTTCGGACAATTCGTAACTTCGGATAAATTCATATTCGTTACGTTCACTAACAGCCAAATTTGAAAGGAAATCCCAATATCTATAATTTAATAGTTAGTTATTATTAGTTAGTTAGTTAATTAATTATTCTTTTGAATTTTCAGCTTTTTTTTTTTCGGATTTTTGACATTTCGAATTTATGAATTTATGAATTTTCGAATTTACGTTTTTTAGCATTTACGAATTTTCAAATTTCCGAATCTACGAACTGCGATCATAATGAATGACCCGAAAAACAAAAAAACAAAAAAACTATTGAAACAAAAAAGAACAAATTTTTCGGCGGTGTACATGTCGTCTATGTGATATTATATCTAGCGATCCTAAACGGAGTCTCATATTATATAGTATGGCCATTGTAAAAAATGCAGAGTAGCCCAGCATAGGGAGGGGAGAAAGAGAAACCAATAAAGACTTGTACAATTAAGCTTTGGCAAAAAAACCTAATGGTGTTTGTTTTCTGTGCAGAAGTGAGCCTGATTTTGCTCCAGCTTTAGTAAATAAACCCCATTGCGTGTGTAGAAACACATAGGTTTCTCTCTTTTTTTTTTTTCTTCTCTTTCTTTTTCTGTACCATTTGTTGGCATTAAGTCTTAAGTCTTATGCTCCAGAACCTTCCCTATAGCGGAGGTATGATACCTACTTGACCTATGCTCTACTCAGCCAGACATCTTCTTAAGTGCTACCATTCCTCCCTTTGTTTCAGGAATGAGGCTGCACCTAACCCTTCTGTTTTTGCTTAATGAATTACCTTTGGACTTGTTCCATAAATATTACTATGGGTTCGCTTTGGACGACAGGACCTATTGCTGATATTACATCATACCCTAACATTTTGACGTTGATGTAAATGTTTTATTTACTGTACTATTGTTCACATGCTGATGTTGTAAACTATTCTTTTACACTCAATAAAATATTGTTGGAGCAAAAAAAAAAACCACATAGGAGCTTATTTGTAAAAGATTTGCCAACTGACGTATGTGCTACAAATATTTTAGTTGTTTATTCTCCAAGATTTTCATCGTATGTGACACATCTTCAATAATTTGTATTGCAGCTGTGATAGATGCCAAATGTCCTGCTAATTTGTAAAGTACTACTCCTAAAATGGGTGTTTTAACTAAGACTGGAGAGTGCCAAATCTGGTGCAGATGTGCACGGTAGCTCTAACTTCAGCTTGTTCAATTAAGCTTTGGCGAAAATCCTGGAAGCTGACTGGTTGCTATGCAGAGCTGCACCAGATTTGTCACTCTCCAGTTGTAGTAAATCAACCCCTGTGTCTCTCCTACACTAAAGTTTCTTACCTGCCTGTCCGCACATGCAGCTCAGAATACACTTCCAGCTTCTGCCCAGATGAATGAATTGTGCACATGCGTGTGAATGACATCATCTTGGCCCAGCCAATCAAAACAGCTTCAGATCGGATCCCAGAAGAAGATGTTAGCTGCTGGCAGGGAGCTCCTGGATACCACATTGTGGGAGTGGAGGTGAGTATAGTTGTATAGTGGAGTGGAGGTGAGTATAGTTGTATAGTTCCACTTTATGCAAATATTGTGAGCTATCCATAGTGCTGAAACTGTGTAACAAAGTACCAGAGGGTAATGTTTAAATTATTACCAATTTCACATCATTCACTAAGCCAAGAGAATTTTTCCTTTGCAAAGTGTATTTTAGCTAAACTTTGTGAATCATCCAGTCATGTGCTTTTTGAATTTTCCTTGTACAGGAGTGGGTATTATTTGCAAAGCAAATTTTCACTTTGTTTGGCCTCATTTACCAAGATAAAAAAAAAAAGTCACATTGCAAAATAAAAATTCATTTTGAGAGTGACCATGCTCTACTCATTTACTAAATCTGGATCAGTGGGGTTGATTTACTAACGACAAACAAACTGTTTACTTTAAAAGAAGAAGAATTTTCCCCAGAGCGAAGTAAATAAGGGGAAGCAGATTTTAAACATCAAATTACGTGTACGCAAAAATCGTTTTTTTACATTTTTTTCCTTATATGTATTTGGGTTTACTTTGCAAAGTGAAATTTCTTTACTTTCATTAAGCTCTGGGAAAAATTCCCTTGCAAAGTATACATTTCTTGCAAACTCTACAGCCTATTTGTCTTTAGTAAATCGACCTTATCTATTTAAAAAGATGAGGAGGATCTGGGCTGCTCTGTGCAAATCCACTGCAACTGAGCAGATAAGTATAACATGTTTATTATTTTTATAGGGGAAAAAAACAAGACTTTACAATCACTTTAATGCTGCTTTAGGTCTACAGGGGAAATTATGAGAATATTGCTTTATTTATTCATCTCTTTATATCTTACCTGGCTGAGACCAGGTCCTGACAGTCCCTCTACATCATCCCATACAATGCAGGACTATTAATTAATTGTTTGTGGAGGATGCAGGAATGTGACTGCTGGCCTTGGTGGGACCAGATGAACAGCTTGAAAGCGCCTGCTAGAGGAGAAATTAAGGAGGTATTACTCCATATTTACGCACTCCCAGACTTAAAAAGCAGTTATCTCTTGTAGTTGGTGGGGGGTTCAGCTTTAAAATATTACCTTCACTTATGGCAAGAGATAGCATTAGTCTTTGCAGAACTAGCAGTAGAGGTTGGTATAGCCTTTAAAACAGAACTAAAGTTAAAACATTAATGAATTAAATTATAATCCATATATTGTTTTTGTAAAATCACCCTTACAGAGGCACCGAGACTGGGAGAGGGAGAGTCAGCACTCCGGTCGGTCAGATGTGTATTGCTTTGTAGTCAAAAGCTGCCCATCACTCGTAGAATTTGGTTTGAAATTTTTCATTTTAGGAACATTTGTTTGATTTTCTAATCCTTAGCGGGTACAAAACAACATTAATTTTTGACCACAGTGGCAATAAAACCTTGAAGGCGCAGGATGGATATTTTTTCCCGAACGAACAAAAAATTCTAACAGTGAATGTGGTTTTCATTTAGGAAAGTTCTTCCCAACAAAATCAAATGTTAAAAGCAAACTACATTTTGAAGTGCTTTCAAATGACATTCTTCAAGCCAATTTAATGAGATATTTAATATACTCATATGAATGTTCATTCATAACAGCGTTAAGCTGTATGGCCAGCTTAACACTGTAAATATGCTACATGGAGGGAAGAGTACAGAAACAACCTCATTGATATCCTGCTGTTTCATTGTGTAATCATCAGGCTGGATAGGAGATGATATCAATAAAGCAGAAAATAATTATTGTATTTATCAGCATATAACACGCACCTTCATTTTAGGAGGAAAGTTTCAGGAAAAAAACTGAAATTTTAAATAAAGAACTTTGATGCAAAATAAGGGTCAGTGTCCATCAATGCAGCCTCACCATTGCCCATCTGCAGCCTGATCAATGCCATCTGCAGCCTCACAATTGCCTATCAATGCAGCTTGATCAATGCCTATCTGCAGCCTCACAAATTGCCCACCTGCAGCCTGATCAATGCCCATATGCAGCCTCACCATTGCCATGAATGCAGCCTGATCAATGCCCATCTGCAGCCTCACCTCAGATTGCTGCTGCCTCAGAAGGGACAGGGAGGGGGCGGGACAAGCGCCATCACATTACATACAGCGAGAATCTCCTGTTTACTCTGCGGCCTCTTTAATACAAAGTCCCGCCTCCTGGACCGGCTTCTATGATAGACAGAACACTGGTCCAATGCCGGCCCAGGAGACGGGACTTCCTATTACAGAGGCCGCTGAGTAAACAAGAGATTCTCGCTGTATGTAATTTGATGCTGCTCATCCCGTGTCCCTCCCCGTTCCCTCCTAGGCTGCCCAAATTGCAGTATCTGCATATAACACCCACACACAATAAATACAGTAAATCCATTTTAATGCAACTGGTATGACACCTAAATATGTTTGTATATTAGCTGGTCAGAATCACCCATACAATGCCCTGCACTGTGCGAGATGATGCTGAGAGATTATCCAAAGCATGGAGCAGAGGATACAAGAGGCAGGAGCCTGCCGCATAGGGGTGTAAGGTAATACAGTCGCCTCAGCTCCCCCTAGGTCTAAGGAGCATTTAACCCTGCAGGGAAGGCTCCACTTCAAGAGGCTTTGGATCGAGCTGGCCTTTAAAGACATTTATAAAGCACCACACTATGCTTTAAGACTAGGCTTAGCACAATGCTTGCTTTGAATTCTTCCATTCATTTTAATGAATAAAAAAAGAGTTGGGAGGTTGCCAGCCTGGTTACATTATCTATCAGAATCACCTAACAAACCTCACCTTTAATCGCGGAGGGTTGTCTACAGGTTTATGCAGGTGTTCTGGGGAGAGCAAATTGCTTTATCTGCTGTAATTTATGTGTGGGTGTCTTCATTTTTCTTTCTGAATCCTCTTTTGGTTAGTCAGTTATAGACAAGCAATGCGTATTACAGCTGACAATCTACCTTCTTAACATATCTCATAAAGCTCATTATTATATCTGGATTTCAACACTCTTTCCAAGTACATGTCCACATATTCCCCTAAGCACCTTCATTTCAAATACATCAAGCCTCTTATCTGCTTGTGAAAAGGTCCAGCATTCAGCTTAATAAAAGACAACTGGTCTTATAAGAATTTTATACAACTGAAGCTTTGTTGTTCTTTCCATAGGATGGGATTTGAGCTTTCTTTGTACGCTTTTTATGCGGTAGCATCCTCTTGCAATCATAATATGTACATTTTTTATTCCCTAACATCATTTTCCAAGTTCACCTTTGTGCCAAGGTAAGAAAATGATTTTGCATATTCAAATCCCCTGCCTTCAGTGGCAATTTTTTTGCTGTTTCCTTCCATTATAAATATACTAGTCCTGATTCATCCCAATTAATATGCCCAGTTGCATGATATTGGGGATATGAGTACAGGAGTAGCATTAGGCTCTACTCTAGCATCAATGGCGCTCCCCAGAATACTGTTATACCGGTCTTTACAGATACCTTTACCATCTTCTTACCTGAAGAATCTTCAGTCGCTATTTTTAAAATTTATTTTGAGCTCTGACAGATGTCTGGTTGCTCGCTCATCCTTGTATGTCCCCAAACCCGAAGGGGCCTAGGGGTTCCTCATCTTCAAAGATATTACAGAGTATCCCACTTAATCCAGCTGACGCAGATATTTTCTTTGGCTTACAGACCTGGCTGGATTACACTTGAGGTTCAGGCGGGCGACCCACATCTTATCAACCTTTGTTTGTTATGGCTTCCCTTTAAGGATCGCAGAGCTACCCTAAGCCCCACGTTATTGCATTTCCTCCAGCTCTGGGACACAGTTTTCAAAACTCACCCTTTTTGGTCTCCACTTATATATGCTGCCCCCCTTTTAAAAACTCCCCTTTTCCCCCAGGTTGGTCCCCCCCAGCAGTTTTGTTGGTGGAATAATAAGGGTCTATATAGGATAGGACACTTTATAGGTTCTGGAGGAATCAAATCAGCTGAGTATCTAAGACAAAATTCAGATATGCCAAACTCGGAATTGTTTCGCTATCGTCAAATAGTTCACTTCATAAATTCTCTTAAATTAAAGACGGATGATATATAAACTAGAACTTTTTTTGAGAACAGATGTACACATACGTCAGGAATGAGGGGTGGTATTTCTGTGCTGTACTCCTTTCTCTTTACTCCTATGGGCAAACTTCCATACCAGAGACATGAGGTAGATAAGGAGACACGGGCTCGATGGTCAGCTATGATACACAGGAGGATTATGAACATTACACTGCCAGAAGCTAACTACAAAGTTCTCTCCCGTTGGTCCCTGTGTGAATTGCACAGATTTACACTGATGCCTCGCCTCTCTGTTATAGGGGATGTGGCCAAGAGGGTACTATGTACCATGTGTGGTGGGCTTGTCCGTGAGTACAATATTTTTGTATTTGAATAATTAACCTCATTTACTCTGCGACTGGAGTCAATATACTGAAAAATGTTAAGACAGCACTTTTCAACAATGTTCTCGATGAGACACCTAGACATTTATGTACTCTAATTTTTTAGATCCTTCTGGCGGCTAAAATATCTGTAGCCTGAGTGTGGAAATCCCTGGTGATAAACTATGCTGTCACCAAAAATAAGATATATTGGATTATGCTCCATGAAAAATTGGCTTGCATTCTGAAGGATAAAAAAAAACTAAATTTGAGAAGGTTTGGAATCCTCAGATCAGATATTTGCAGTTGGCGATATAGGCAGGGAGCATGGAGGTGTCCTATTGGAGACGGGTCAAAAAGGAGCATTCTTCGCAAACATCCCGTCTTGTTTTCGGTGTTGAAAAAAGTTAAGTTATGCACTTGGGGATTAAAAAAATATGCATGCAGAATACTCTTTGGGAGGGGTTCTCTGGGAGAACCGTTGATAGAAAAAGATTTGGGGGTCACAAACTTAGCAATAACATGAAGTATCAAGTTGCGGCTAACAAAGCTAGCAGAATACTCTCATGTATTGAAAAGGGTATTTATTAAAGAGATGAGTCAATAATTCTATCAATTTACAGAACAATGGTGCATTTTCATCTTAGAAGTCTTAGAAGTACAGTGAATGGAGTATCAGTCCCATTTAACTGTGATAGGCTGTTATGATGGCTTGGCTTTATCACTCCACTCTCATTCCACATCTTTCTAAGGGAGTTTTATCACCCCACTGCCCATTGATTTATGTGGCTTGGGTGGCTTTGGTTTCAAGCTCTATTGTTGTCTGAGATTTCTTTTAGAACTCTACTGTGCAAATGCCAACTTTAGGGAAGAAAGTTTTGACTTGGTCCTGCCCTTGCTGCCTCCTATGCCTCACATTTATTGAGCATAAAAAGGCTCCCAGAACAGTCTACACCACAAGAAGCATGTGCCACCAATTAATCCACACTTCCTTTCTCTCTGTGCAACTCCTGGGACCTCTCATTTCTCTGTTTGCAGTTCCTCAGATCTCTTGCTTTTCTCCTCTGTATGCAGCTCTTCAGATCTTTCACAACTTTCCTCTAATGGTAGCTCCTCAGATATCTCACTCCTCTCCCGTGTGCAGCGTTCTGATTTACAATGAAAACATCCCAATCTAGGGAAATCCCCATTTCAGGCAATTGATTCATTCATCATCAAATATAAATGTGTGTGCAAGAACCGTATAATTTACCTAAGCACACTTGTGTCCTAAGGCAGTTTGAGATTGAAAAATTCAAGAGAACCTCTGCAGTTAGCACATTATAATACATACCATATATTCTTTTTGAATTGAGGTTAAATGTACTGACATATTACAGATGACAAGCAAGCAGTACACTTCTGTGTCTGTCAGTCACTTGAAAGCAAATTGTTGAAGTGTTGACGTCACTCACACTTCTGAGAATCCAAATATGATCTAGCTAAACAGCAATAGATAATTTGAATGTATAAATAGAAGTATGCAAATGTAAGGCTTTATCTGGAATTGTTTCAACAGTACTCCCTGAAGCAGACACAAACCCCCCTCCAGCTGGTGTTTTGGTACACCTATAGCAACTTTCATCTTTTTTGTCAGAACACACTGCTACAGAGCTCATTTAGACCGTAAGCTCTCATGAGCAGGGCTCTCTGAACCCTCCTGCATTGGACTGGAATGTAAGTGTACTGTAAGTGCCTGTGACTGTAAGTGTCTCCCTTAATATTGTAGAGCACTAAGCAAACTATTGGCACTATAAAATCCTGTAGAATAACTTTTGTGATCAAAGAAAAATGTTCCCTTTAGAATGCCAAAATAAATTTTACTTCTAACCCTTCATTGCACACTGAGATGACTACCTGAGGATCCATTCCAAATATAATCCAAACTATTACTTTACAGGAAAGTTTTACATAGTAAACTTTAGTATAATATGCAAAGTGTATACATAGTAACTAGCTATACCTAATATAAAGTAAAGATATTATTAATTGGGTATGGACGAGGAGTGTGATGAGGGGTTAAAAACTGTACAGTTAAAGCTGTTGTTTATTCTGCTTATATGTTGCCTTCCCTGGTTCCCTTCTCTCCCAAGCCATCAACCTGCTAATGACATTTTTAAATAATACCTATTCTTTTCATTACATATCTTATATGATATCATCACTGGCTCTTTGTGTTTCTGTATGCAATGCAGACGGATCATGGCTGGTGTGAGAGACTGGCTGGGTGCTGCACATAGGGGTAGATTTACCAAAAGCGAACAGACTGGGCACTTTGCAAATTGCAGTTGCTCTCTGCAAGTGCAGTTGCTTCAGAGCTGAGTAAATGAGCAGATTCTCTTGCTGACTTCCATCATCCAAGCATGTGCAAACAAAAATGCTGTTTTTTAAATTTTCCTTACACATGATTGGGTATTATTTTCAAAGTGAAGGTTTACCTAATTTACAAAGCTCTGGAGCAACTGCACTTGCAGAGTGCACAGTCTATTTGCCTTTAGTACATCAACCCCATAGCATCCATAAAACATTACAACACCCTGCCTCGGTACTCCTCTGAAGAGCCATTAGTCCTGATGCAAGCAGTGGGGTGGCTCCTGGGCAGGATGCGTTTTCCAAGACAGTGTTTCTTGTTCATACATCACGGGACACAGAGACTTTGATAATTACTTAGTGGGTTAGATAGTCACCATCAGGTGAATGGACACTGGCAACCCTAATTACAAGGCGAGTTCCTCCCCTATATAACCCCTCCCATACGGAGAGTACCTCAGTTTTTTCGCCAGTGTCTAAGGTGGTTGGTCACGCTAAAGATGTGGTAAGAAGAAAGCTCTGCTTGATGGTCTCTGCGGGGGCCTAGGAGCTGTACAACTGGATCCATACCTTGGGCCAATAATGGATGGTATCCGGGCCTCGTGAAAGAAGAAACAAGGTTTTGCCTGTAATGTCTCTCTTTGAGGACTGGGCTCTGGGAAGGAGGTGGGAAGGAGGGGGCGGGAAGGAGGGGGGGTTGCGCCATCGTGCACGTATGGCGTGCACGTGTGGCGTGCACAGCACACCAGTGCGCAGGCGCAAAGTGGCTATGTTTAAAGCCCAGTATGCCAGAGCTCCTGTAAGCAGTGGAACACAGAGCTGTGGGCAGTAAGCATCTCAGTGGATTCGGATCCAGGCATACCTAAAACACCTACTTGGCATCAGGTTGTGCAGACTAAGCTAATGTTTATATTGTAAGACTAGGCACAACAGTGGTTGCATTTGTACTAGTACCTCTGCTTTGCAGCTTAGGACTATGTCTCCTCGTAAGAGGGCTTCAGGGGGAGGTAAAAGAGGCACTAAGAAATCACTGCCTACTTCTAGGGGTTCTGGGCATGCCTGCAGGATTCCACCCCCACCCCCCCGAAAGACTGGAGGCAGCCTCACAGGTCTGTGCCCCTGTCAGGCTTTGCAGCCTCTCCCAATGTTACAGTCCCTGTATATGTCACGGAAGACACTATGAAGGCTGCATTGGATGGTTTAGAAGGAAGGATTACTACTTTTATCACAGCTTCCTTAAGGAGTAGCAGAAAAATGGGTAGATCCCCTCCCTCTGCTCTGGATTCCCTATCGGATGAGCATTCTGATAATGATGAGATATCCCTATCTGGGGATGGGGATGGGGATCAGGAGCAGTTGGATGATTCAGGGGAAGAGGAGAAGCACTCTTCTGCCTCCCAGGCCCTCAAAGTACAGGTGCATTATTATACTGAGTTGGTGCGTACCACATAAAGATTGCCCTCTGCTGAGGCTGCCATATCCTCTCTTTCCTCCTTGGGATCCCAGAAATCCCCACAGGCTGCGTATACCTTCCCAATTTATCCCTTGCTGGAGAAATTGTTGTATGATGAATGGGGTCACCCAGATAAACTATTTTCTCCTCCTAAGAGGTTTTCTATGCTTTATCCGTTTTATGGGGAACACCTGTTTGGGGATGATCAGGACAAATATATCCAGAGGATTACCAGGGGTAAGACCACGTTGTTACCGGTTAAAAAGAAGAATAAACATCCCTCATTTAGATTTTCTCTGTCCCCAGCCCCTGGAGCTTTGACCTCCAGGCAGTGGTGACGGCCTCCCCAGTCCAATACTAGGAGAAAAGTCCAGGGCCAAGCCCAAGGGCAAAAGAAGCCCAATGAAGGGGCGCCCCCGCACGGCCGAGTGGGGGGAAGGCTGCTGCAGTTCTCAGGCGCCTGGTGGGAAGAGGTTCAGTACAAATGGGTGACCTCCACGTTGTCTCTGGGCTTCAAGCTGGAGTTCCGGTAGTTTCCACCATCTCGCTTCCTAACGTCAAGAGTCCCCAAAGATCCAGAAATAAGAAGACCCTTGTTTCTGGCCTTAGAACATTTACTATCTCAAGGGGTAATTGTAGAAGTGACCCCAAAAGAGCAAGGCTCAGGGTTCTACTCAAACCTCTTTACGGTTCCAAAACCAAACGGGGTTGTCAGACCTATTCTAAATCTAAAATACCTGAATCAGTTTTTAGACATTCGTTCTTTCCACATGGAGTCAATCCGCTCAGTAGTTTCCACTCTTCAGTGAGTAGAATTCTTGGTTATTGCTAGGAAGCTGGCTTCCAGGCTCATCTACTACAGAATCTGGAAGGCATATGTTTCCTGGTGTGAATCCAGGGAGTGGCATCCTAGGAAGTATGCCATTAGCAGGATTCTTGCCTTTCTTCAATTAGGCATAGAAATGAAGCTGGCCTTGAGTACTATCAAGGGCCAGATCTCGGCCTTGTCAGTATTCTTTCAAAGACTGCTTGCCTCTCATTCCTTCGTCCAGGCTTTTGTTCAGAGGGCTCCGGTTAAGCCAAGGTTGTGTGCCCATGGGATTTGAATTTGGTTTTGTCTATTTTACAGGGACAACCTTTTGAACCATTGCACCATGCTTCTTTAGATCTTTTGACAATTTTTTTTTTTTTTTTCTGGTAGCCATATCCTCGGCTAGAAGGGTATCGGAGTTAGCAGCTCTTTCTTCTAAAGAGCCATATTTGATTATTCACAAAGACAGGGTGGTGTTGCGTCCTCACTTGACTTTTTTGCCTAAAGTGGTTTCGGGATTCCATCTGAATCAAGATGTGGTCCTACCGTCCTTTTTCCAGATCCGCAGTTCGCGGAGGAGAAGTTTTTACACTCTTTAGATGTTTTAAGAGCAGTCAGTATCTATCTGCAGGCAACCGCTCAGATACGAAAGACTGACTGTCTATTTATTCTGCCAGAAGGCCCCAAAAAGAGCCAGGCAGCATCAAAATCCACTATTTCTAGATGGATTCAACAGGTTATTGTTCAGGCTTATGGTATAAAGAAGAAGATTCCTCCTTTTCAGGTTAAAGCGCACTCAACTAGAGCAGTTAGTGCTTCATGAGCAGTGCATCACCAGGCCTCCATGGCTCAGATCTGCAAGGCTGTAACTTGGTCTTCAGTCCATACATTCACTAGATTCTATCAGGTGGATGTAAGAGGGCATGAGGATGTCACTTTCGGGCGCAGTGTGCTGCAGGCAGCAGTATAGTTCCTCTGGTCTGTTGGCGGTCTATGTATTCTGATCTGTGTCTCCCTCCCCTGAATTTGGGCATTGCTATGGGACATTCCACTAAGTAATTATCAAAGTCTCTGTATCCCGTGATGTATTAACAAGAAAATAGTATTTTTAAATACAGCTTACCTGTAAAATCCTTTTCCTGGGAATACATCACAGGACACAGAGCTTCCGCCCCTCTTCGGGATTATATGTTGGGATACTTATTGCTTTGCTACAAAACTGAGGTACTCTCCGTATGGGAGGGGATATATAGGGGAGGAACTCGCCTTGTAATTAGGGTTGCCAGTGTCCAATCACCTGATGGTGACTATCTAAGCCACTAAGTAATTATCAAAGTCTCTGTGTCCCGTGATGTATTCCCAAGAAAAGAATTTACAGGTAAGCTGTATTTAAAAATCCTATTATCTGAATGTATTGAATAGGGATGAGCCGAACACCCCCCGGTTCGGTTCGCACCAGAACCCGCGAACGGACCGAAAGTTCGCACGAACGTTAGAACCCCATTGACGTCTATGGGACTCGAACGTTCGAAATCAAAAGTGCTCATTTTAAAGGCTAATTTGCATGGTATTGTCCTAAAAAGGGTTTGGGGACCCGGGTCCTACCCCAGGGGACATGTATCAATGCAAAAAAAACTTTTAAAAACGGCCGTTTTTTCGGGAGCAGTGATTTTAATGATGCTTAAAGTAAAAAAAAAAAAGTGAAATATTCCTTTAAATATCGTACCTGGGGGGTGTCTATAGTATGCCTGTAAAGTGACGCGTGTTTCCCATGTTTAGAACAGTCCCTGCACCAAATGTCATTTTTAAAGGAAAAAATCTCATTTAAAACTGCTTGCGGGTTTAATGTCATGTCGGGTCATGGCAATATGGATGAAAATCAGTGAGACAAACGGCATGGGTACCCCCCAGTCCATTACCAGGCCCTTTGGGTCTTGTATGGATATTAAGGGGAACCCCGCACCCAAATTAAAATAAGGAAAGGTGTGGGGCCACCAGGCCCTATATACTCTGAACAGCAGTATACAGGCGGTGCAAACAAGACAGGGACTGTAGGTTTGTTGTTAAGTAGAATCTGTTTGTAATTTTGAACATTTTTAACGTGTTTAGCTCCAGCCAAAAAATCTTTTCTAAGCTTTTTGGAAAACATAGGGAAGGGTTATCACCCCTGTGACATTTGTTTTGCTGTCTTTCCTCCTCTTCAGAAGATTTCACCTCACTTTTTTGTCCCAATGAAAAATGTTTTTTGAAAATTTGGGTTTTTTTGTGGAACAAGGATTGGAAAGCATCAGTGGAAAGGAGAAATTGTTTTCCCATATTAACTCTTACAGGAGAGAATTTCCCTTCCTAGGGGTAGATTTCATCTCACTTCCTGTTGTCTCCTTCCGTTTGCAAGTAGGAGTCGTTTGTAAGTTAGATGTTTGAAAGTAGGGTCCTGCCCTATATACTCAGCAGAAATTTGGGCCTTAGGTGTTGCTGTGGCCACAACACTGTAAGCCCTCACAGGGCCCTGCTGTGAAATATTAGATCAAGAATTGTAATTACATGCCCCTGTTGAACAGGAGCTGAAAAATTAGGCCTTAGGCACTGGTGCTGGTGCCACAACACTGCAACCCCTCACAGACACTCTAGTTGGAACGCAGGAACGAGCCCTGCTGCAAATTATTGCTTCAAAAATTGTAATTACACGCCCCTGTTAGACAGGGGCAGAAAAATTGGGCCTTAGGCACTGGTGCTGGTGCCACAACACTGCAACCCCTCACAGACACTCTAGTTGGAACGCAGGAACGAGCCCTGCTGCAAAGTATTGCATCAAAAATTGTAATTACACGCCCCTGTTAGACAGGGGCAGAAAAATTGGGCCTTAGGCACTGGTGCTGGTGCCACAACACTGCAACCCCTCACAGACACTCTAGTTGGAACGCAGGAACGAGCCCTGCTGCAAAGTATTGCATCAAAAATTGTAATTACACGCCCCTGTTAGACAGGGGCAGAAAAATTGGGCCCTAGGCACTGGTGCTGGTGCCACAACACTGCAACCCCTCACAGACACTCTAGTTGGAATGCAGGAACGAGCCCTGCTGCAAAGTATTACATCAAAAATTGTAATTACACGCCCCTGTTAAACAGGGGCTGAAAAATTGTGCCTTAGGCACTGGTGGTGGCGCCCAGAACCAAAAATGTTCTTACAAGCTATCAGCGTGATGATTGAGGAGGAAGAGGATAATTACTCAGGGATAGTCACTCAGCATCAGCATAGGCAGTCTTTGAAGGGATCTGAGATTTCAAAAAAAATTATTCGGTTACATCAGCATCAGGTGCTTGGTAGCTGGTGGTGATCCAAGACTCATTCATTTTTATGAAGGTCAGCCGATCGACCGAGTCGGTGGACAGACGCACCCTGTGATCGGTTACCACGCCTCCAGCAGCACTGAATGTGCGTTCCGAAAGAACGCTGGATGCAGGACAGGCCAGTAGCTCAATTGCATACTGTGCAAGCTCTGGCCAGTGATCCATCCTCAAGACCCAGTAACCCAGAGGATTTTCGGTGGGAAAGGTGTCCAAGTCTGATCTTGCCCCTAGGTATTCCTGCACCATGTAAAACAGACGCTGGCGATGGTTGCTGGAACCGATCATACCTTGGGGCTGCGGACCAAAAAATTGTCTGAACGCATCGGTCAGACGGCCACCTTCTCCACCGCTCCTTCTTTGACTGACCGAAGCCTCAGCAACACGTTGTCCAGAAACAGGAGTTTGTAACCTCCCAGTCTCTGGGAACGCGTTGCACAGACCTTTCTGCAAGGCCTCCCGAAGATGTTTCATCCTCTGCTCCCTCTGCGATGGCAAGATAAGGTCCGCAACCTTACCCTTGTAACGTGGATCAAGGAGGGTTGCCAGCCAGTATTGGTCCTTCTCCTTGATACCACGAATACGAGGATCCTTACGCAGGCTTTGCAGGATCAGGGAGGCCATGCAGCGTAGGTTTGCTGAGGCATTCGGTCCGGAGTCCTCTGGGTCACTAAGAACGACATGGTCCGCAGCCACCTCCTCCCAGCCACGTACAAGTCCATGTGTTTCTTGGGACTGATCCCTTAAAGACTGCTGCTGATGCTGAGTGCCAGGCTCCACCTCCATACTGACACAATCTTCCTCCTCCTCCTCTTCCTCCTCGTCCTCTTCCTGTGTGATCGGCGGGCACGCAGGAACACTGTCTGGATAAAGGGGGCCTTGAGAGCTAAGGAAGTCCTCCTCTTCCTGCCTCTGTTCTGCCTCAAGTGCCCTGTCCATTATTCCACGCAGCGTGTGCTCCAACAGGTGGACAAGGGGGACAGTGTCACTGATGCATGCACTGTCACTGCTCACCATCCTCGTGGCCTCCTCGAATGGTGACAGGACAGTGCATGCATCCCTGATCATGGCCCACTGGCGTGGGGAAAAAAAACCAAGCTCCCCTGACCCTGTCCTGGTGCCATAGTCGCACAGGTACTCATTGATGGCCCTCTGCTGCGTGTGCAGCCGCTGCAGCATGGCCAACGTTGAGTTCCACCTGGTGGGCATGTCACAGATTAGGCGGTTCTTGGGCAGGTTAAACTCCTTTTGGAGGTCCGTCAGCCGAGCACTGGCATTATATGACCGGCGGAAATGCACACAGACTTTCCTGGCCTGCCTCAGGACATCCTGTAAGCCCGGGTACCTGCCCAAGAACCGCTGCACCACCAAGTTAAGGACGTGAGCCAAACAGGGCACATGGGTCATTTGTCCCTGTCGGAGGGCAGAGAGGAGGTTGGTGCCATTGTCGCAAACCACCATTCCTGCCTTAAGTTGGCGTGGCGTCAACCACCTCTGAACCTGCCCCTGCAGAGCTGACAGAACCTCTGCCCCAGTGTGGCTCCTGTCCCCCAAGCACACCAGCTCAAGCACCGCATGGCATCTTTTGGCCTGCGTACTTGCGTAGCCCCTTGAACGCCTACGGAGCACCGCTGGTTCCGAGGAAGAGGCCATGGAGGAAGAAGAAGAGGAGGGGGTGGAGGAGAGAGGTGTGTCACAATCAGCATTTTGGAGGCGTGGTGGCAGAACAACCTCCAACACTACTGCACCTTGTCCTGCATCCTTCCCAGCTGCCAGCAGAGTCACCCAATGCGCCGTGAAACTTAGGTAACGTCCCTGTCCATGCCTGCTGGACCATGAGTCAGCGGTAATATGCACCTTACCGCTGACCGCCCTGTCCAGCGAGGCATGGACATTGCCTTCCACATGCCGGTAGAGAGCCGGAATCGCCTTCCGTGAGAAAAAGTGGCGTTTGGGTACCTGCCACTGAGGAACCGCACATTCCACAAACTCACGGAAGGGGGCAGAGTCTACCAACTGAAAAGGCAGCAGTTGAAGTGCTAGCAATTTTGCCAAGCTAGCATTCAACCGCTGGGCATGTGGATGGCTGGGAGCAAACTTCTTTCGGCGGTGCAGCAGCTGGGGCAGGGAAATTTGCCTGGTACAATCTGACGTCGGTGTACCAAAAGCAGATTGCCCACAAGTACTTGGCTGTGACACACCTAATTCTACACCTTCATTCCTCTCACTGCAGGTCTCAGAGAGGACTGAAGGTCTAGTGGGGTTGGAAATCTCAGCTGATGAGGAGCAAGGAGAGATCCTCTTTGTTCTTTGGTGTGGGTCTTTTAGATACGCTTGCCAACGAACTGCATGGCAGGTCAACATATGTCTGGTCAAGCATGTGGTACCCAAGCGGGAGATATTTTGGCCACGCGAGATACGCTTGAGACATATGTTGCAAATAGCAGCGGTGCGATCTGATGCACTCGTCTCAAAAAAGGCCCACACCAAAGAACTTTTTGAATAACGCGCAGAGACTGCAGCGCCCTGCACATGTGGAGCTTTGGGGTGTGATGCAGTCAATGTGTTGCCCTTAGGCTGGCCCCTGGAGGGCATCCTGCCTCGTTGGTGATGTGCTGCCGCCTCCTCCTCCTCCTCCTCCTCCTCCTCCTCCTCCTCCTCCTCTCTCCTATCAGGCACCCACGTTGAGTCAGTGACCTCATCATCCCCTCCCTCCTCATCACTGGAGCAAACCTGGCAGTATGCTGCAGCAGGGGGAGCATGACTGCCAGATTGCTGTCCTTCTTGGGCACCCCCTCTGTCCGCGCTCATGTTACTGCCTTCATCGAGCTCAGTATCGTCATCAGAGCCTTCCAAACGCTGGGCATCCTCCTGGAGCATGTACCCAACACTGTGGTCAAACAGTTCGAGGGAATCCTCATGAGGACATGGTGGAGCTAGGGAAGGAGTCACTGATGACATTGAGCTGAAGGAAGAGGCCGCTGCTTTGCCAGACAAAGCACCCTGGGCATGGGTGAGAGAGGATGAGGAGGATGAGGACGGCTTGGTCATCCACTCGACCAAGTCTTCCGCATGTTGCGGCTCAACATGGCCAGCTGCCGAAAAAAAGGCCAAGCGTGTCCCATGGCCACGTGCTGATGAGGATGCACCGTCTCCACGACCAGCACTAGACACAGAGCCTGCTTGCCCTCTCTTATTGGCTTGTGACTGTCTGCCTCTCCTTCTTGGCCTTCCAGACATACTAATGGCCTGTAGCTGCACTAAGCTGGGATAGAACACCTGTAATTTTCTTCAAGTAGCTTTATATACTGTAACCAGACAAGCCTGCCTGTCAGTAGGAAGATAACAGGAACGGATCTAGCTGAACACTGTGAGCAGGACGCACTGTACTAAATGTAAATAGTCTAGCTGCCTGACCGTGGTACTAATAGGATCAAATAGAACACCTGTAATTTTCTTCAGGTAGCTTTATATACTGTAACCAGACAAGCCTGCCTGTCAGTAGGAAGATAACAGGAACGGATCTAGCTGTACACTGTGAGCAGGACGCACTGTACTAAATGTAAATAGTCTAGCTGCCTGACCGTGGTACTAATAGGATCAAATAGAACACCTGTAATTTTCTTCAGGTAGCTTTATATACTGTAACCAGACAAGCCTGCCTGTCAGTAGGAAGATAACAGGAACGGATCTAGCTGTACACTGTGAGCAGGACGCACTGTACTAAATGTAAATAGTCTAGCTGCCTGACCGTGGTACTAATAGGATCAAATAGAACACCTGTAATTTTCTTCAGGTAGCTTTATATACTGTAACCAGACAAGCCTGCCTGTCAGTAGGAAGATAACAGGAACGGATCTAGCTGAACACTGTGAGCAGGACGCACTGTACTAAATGTAAATAGTCTAGCTGCCTGACCGTGGTACTAATAGGATCAAATAGAACACCTGTAATTTTCTTCAGGTAGCTTTATATACTGTAACCAGACAAGCCTGCCGGTCAGTAGGAATTTAACAGGAACGGATCTAGCTGAACACTGTGAGCAGGACGCACTGCACTAAATGTAAATAGCAGGAACGGATCTAGCTGAACACTGTGAGCAGGACGCACTGCACTAAATGTAAATAGTCTAGAAGATAACAGGAACGGATCTAGCTGAACACTGTGAGCAGGACGCACTGCATTAAATGTAAATAGTCTAGATAGAAGATAACAGGAACGGATCTAGCTAAACTGAATACAGTGTATATATATATATGCAACACCTGGGATGCATATATATACACAATACACTGTAAGTGCAGCTAACTGACTGACTGTTCTGCCTAATCTATCTAACTCAAATCAAATGACACTGTCTCTCTCTCTCTCTATCTCTCAGCACACCGGAACACACACTACACAGGGCCGCCGTGCAGGCGGCCTTATATAGTGTGGGGTGTGTACTAAATGCCCTGAGCCGTAATTGGCCAAAGCCACCCTGGCTTTGGCCAATTACAGCTCTCTCTACTGACAGCGCTGTGATTGGCCAAGCATGCGGGTCATAGTGCATGCTTGGCCAATCATCAGCCAGCAATGCACTGCGATGCCGCAGTGAATTATGGGCCGTGACGCGCCACACGAATTTAGCGCGAACGGCCCATAACGTTCGCAATTCGGCGAACGATCGAACAGCCGATGTTCGAGTCGAACATGGGTTCGACTCGAACACGAAGCTCATCCCTAGTATTGAATCAAGAAACAGCCAGGCAGCTAGTTTAGCGATGGGAACCTCTGTTTCTCTCAATGTTCCTATATGAAATAAAGTACATTTGTTATAAATGCAAATATGTATGTTACTATTGATGACCTCCATCTGAAATGGCTAGTTGCTTGGTTGTTATGCTGACCCACTAGGTTTAATACCTTGAACCACAAACCTGGGACAAATATTTGGCCTGGGAATGTCAGACATCCTTATCTATCTTATTAATATTGCTTAAAAACATGTTGTGCTATCAGTATAAAGTACATAAATTCATAACAATTAATCAGTCAAGTAAAACATTCTTATATATCAAAAACAAGCAACAAATAACCAAAACAAAATAAATAAGAATGTGTTAAGAAACATTCATAAATAATTCAGTAAAGTCCATCAGAAAAAAAAGAGGCAGAGAAGTGCTCTTGTGCAAAAAGTTAATTTATACTTGTGTGTAGGGATGAGCCGAACACCCTCCTGTTCAGTTAGCGCAGAACTTGCGAACAGGCAAAAAATTTGGCAGAACACACGAACACTGTTAAAGTCTATGGAATACGAACATGAATAATCAAAAGTGTTAATTTTAAAGGCTTATATGCAAGGTATTGCCATAAAAAGTATTTGGGGACCTGGGTCCTGCCCCAGGGGACATGTATCAATACAAAAAATGTTTTTAAAAACGGGCGTTTTTTCGGGAACAGTGATTTTTTTAATGCTTAAAGTGAAACAATAAAAATGAAATATTCCTTTAAATTTTGTGCCCGGGGGATGTCTATAGTATGCCTATAAAGTGGCGCATTTTTCCCGTGTTTAGAACAGTACCACAGCAAAATGACATTTCTAAAGAAAAAATTGTCATTTAAAACTGATCGCAGCTGTAATGAATTGTCAGGTCTCGGCAATATATTTAAAACTCATTAAAAAAAAGAGCATGGGATCTCCCCCAGATCATTATCAGGCCCTTTGAGTCTGGTATGAATATTAAGGGGAACCCCGAACCAAAATGTAAAAAAAAATTGCATGGGGGTCCCCCTAAAATCCATACCAGGCCCTTTGGGTCTGACATGGATTTTAAGGGGAACCCTGCACCAAATTTTTTTTTAAAAATGGCGTAGGGGTCCCCCCAAAATCCATACCAGACCTTTATCCGAGCACGCAACCTGGCAGGCCACAGGAAAAGAGGAGGGTACTAGAGAGCGCCCCCCCTCCTGAACCGAATCAGGACACATGCCCTCAACACGGGGAGGGTGCTTTGGGGTAGCCCCCCAAAGCACCTTGTCACCATGTTGATGGGGACAAGGGCCTCATCCCCACAACCCTTGCCCGGTGGTTGTGGGGGTCTGCGGGCAGGGGGCTTATTGGAATCCGGAAGCCTCCAGATCCTGGCCTCCCCCTGTGTGAAATGGTAATGGGGTACAAGTACCCCTACCATTTTAAAAAAAAATGTCAAAATGGTAAAAAAGACAAGACACAGCTTGGGACAAGTCCTTTATTAAAAAATAAAAAAATAAAAATGTCCCACGATGTCCATTCATCTTCTTCTATCATGCCGCCCGAGGGACCGAAAAAGAAAATAAAAAGCTGCGACCGAACCGCCTCCATGGGAGGCTCCCGCTGAGTGACGCATCTTCGCTGTGACAGCTCTTATATAAATGAGGGCGGGGCGTGATGTAACCAGGTGACCCTGCCCCCTCTGACACCACGGGGCTTCTCCATGGCTTCCCTGTGGTGTCAGAGGGGGGAGGGGTCACACGGTTATGTCACTGGGTGGCCCTGCCCCCTCTGATGCCACGGGGAAGCCATGGGGAAGTCCCCATGGCGTCAGAGGGGGCAGGTCACCCGGTTACATCACCGGGTGGCCCCGCCCTAAGTTATATAAGAGCTGTCACAGCGAAGACGCGTCACTCAGCGGGAGCCTCCCATGGAGGCGGTTCGGTTGCGGGTTTTTTTTCTTTTTCGGTCCGTTGGGCAGTGTGATAGAAGAAGATGAATGGACATCGTGTGACATTTTTATTTTTTAATAAAGGACTTGTCCCAAGCTGTGTCTTGTCTTTTTTACTGTTTTGACACTTTTTTTTGTGAAATGGTAGGGGTACTTGTACCCCGTTACCATTTCACATGGGGGGAGGCCGGGATCTGGGGGTCCTCCTGTTAAAGGGGGCTTCCAGATTCTGATAAGCCCCCCGCCGGCAGACCCCCACAACCACCGGGCAAGGGTTGTGGGGATGAGGCTTTTGTCCCCATCAACATGGGGACAAGGTGCTTTGGGGGGCTACCCCAAAGCATCCTCCCCTTCCTGTGGCCTGCCAGGTTGTATGCACGGATAAGGGTCTGGTATGGATTTTGGGGGGACCCCTACGCCATTTTTAAAAACATTTTGACGCAGGGTTCTTCTTAAAATCCATACCATTTAGGTCTGGTATGGATTTTCAGGGGACCCCTATGCCATTTTGTTTTAAAATTTGGCACAGGGTTCCCCTTAATTTCCATATCAGACCTGAAGGGCCTGGTATGGATTTTAGGGGGACCCCCACGCAATTTTTTTTTTTAATTTTTGGTTCAGGGTTCCCCTTAATATTCATACCAGACCCAAAGGGCCTGATAATGGACTAGGGGGGTATCCTTTGCTCGTTTTTTCAATGAGTTTTATCTATATTGCCAAGACCCGATAATTCATTACAGCGTGATCAGTTTTAGATGACAATTTTTCCTTTAGAAATTTCATTTTGCTGTTGTACTGTTCTAAACACGGGAAAAATGCGCCACTTTACAGACATACTATAGGTACCCCCCAGGCACAATATTTAAAGTAATATTTCATTTTTATTCTTTCACTTTAAGCATTAAATAATCACTGCTCCTGAAAAAACAGCCGTTTTAAAAAAAAAAAATTTTCATTGATACATGTCCCCTGGGGCAGGACCCAGGTCCCCAAACACTTTTTATGACAATAACTTGAATATAAGCCTTTAAAATTAGCACTTTTGATTTTTCATGTTAGTGTCCCATAGATTTTAACGGTGTTCCAGCAGCTTTCAAATTTGCAGCGAACACCACATATTGTTCGCTGTTCGGCGAACAGACGAATACCCGATCTTCGAGTCGAACTTACGTTCGACTCGAACATCGGGCTCATCCCTACTTTTGTATCAACAAAAATCCATATTTCAGTGTGGATAGCAAAATCTTCACACCCAAAAGTGCACACCCAACTCTCAAGCCGCTTACCAGCTACTCTGACCCCAAGATGGGGGTCTGGCTGCACTTTATTCCAGTATCCCCATGGGATAGATGGATATCAGGAGCCAAGATTCTAGGTTGGGTTATCAAACAACCAGGATGTTCAACAGTGGGCTCAATTATGTCCTTATCTACCAACTTTTTCAAAAGGAATCTGTATTGAGAGAAATATGAAGGCTGTGATTGCTGATCTCCTAATATTATTTGGCTGGCTGTCTCTTGATTTAACATTCTCTGAAACACTGACTGAGAACAAGCAGAGAGAACATGAACGTCAAAGTCAAGACAGAGCACCTAATCTATGTAATTGCTCCAGGTCTGACTTAGGAAGTACTGAGGAAGTACTTGATTAGCATGACAGCCAAGGAACTAATATTTTGCAGAAGGGGATGTCAGTGACAGCAGCCCACCTCATTCCTTAATACATATATCCTGTAATGTTGTAATTTAAAAAAAAAATTCCATGTTGAATGCAGGATGACTCTTAAAACTTTAGTAAGTAACGCTCGGATACTCAAAGTAATAATCTTAATTTTTGCAAACTACTTGAAAAATTTTACATTTGACGAAATAAATATAAAATATTCATTGCCATTTCAAAGGTTAATGTAATCAGAGAGGGTATATCAGTTTGGGAATATTCTTGAGGGTATGCATATAATGATCGTGAGCAGAATATAGAACACCATCACACAATTTACTAAATCGATTGAGAGCAATCAGTTAGAATTAAAATAATTTTAGGCTTTAATAATAAATGGAATATATTATAGTTCATGGAAATGTTAACAACAATTATCTCAGTATCTTAAATAAGACAGTGATACAAAATTTCCCCTAAAGCTATAAGCTGTAATCATTATAAATTAGTTGCACTTGAGTGTCCAGTAAACAATTATTATTTTGTTTGGCTGTCAAACTAACATGCAGATCCCACAAGTGTGCACATCCCCGACTCTGCTGTTACATTGGGAAATTAAACCCAAAAACAAAAATGTGAAATATAGCAGCTTACTATGGTGGCTGCATTCGTTTTCATCCCCAAATGCCTGCCATGCTGTATAACCTAGAGCAGCATTTCTCAACTTTTTTCGGTCTTGGCACTCTTTAAAAGTATGCAAAATCTCAATGCACTCCAGTCTAAAATGTCACATCAGAGGTCCCCATATCATATCAGAGTCTCCCTTCCCATCAGAGGTTCCTCATCACATCAGAGCCCCCCACCATATAAGTCAAAGCCCCCTCTATACATGAGTCTTTTTTCATATTAGAATCACCCCTATACATTATAGGCCTCCCTATACATGAGTCCCCCATCACATCAAAGTCTCCTCATCACCACAGAGTTCCCCAATCACAGAACCCCCTAATCACACATGCCTCCTTCATCACAGATCCCCTAACCTCCCGTTCGTACAGTGCCTCACTCACATCAGAGCCCTACCTTTTGGCTCAAACAGTACAGCAGAGGGTAGAAGGTGGAGGAGGTATAGAGGAGGCAGACTTCCATCTTCTCCTAAATGCTGGGATGATTATGTGAGCCATCTGCCCCAGATCATGCATTGCCATGGTGTGGGTGAGCCAGCTGCCAGCACAATAGCATCAAATGATACTGTGCATCCTGGATCTAGAGTGTCATTGGTTGTTATGTTGCTGGCCACCAGCCTGCCCACACCAACTCATGATCACATTGATCCAGGGCAAATTGGGTCCTGTGCTCGTGGTTCCTTGGTTGAGAAACACTGACCTAGAGGGTGTTGCGTCAGAGATTTCAGTTCTTACTTTCCTAGGTCAGCTCTCCTGCCTCCTTTACCCTGTTTACTCACTGGACTTTGGGTTAGCATCAACATACAGCCCCTGAAATCAATCACCCCTACAGTCTCTGAAAAACTAAACACTGAGTCATGCAGTAAAGCTTGATGGGCTTACATTGCTAGCATACCCACTAAAACCCTGATTTCTGTATTGCAGGGTATTTTGTGTGGCTGCTTCAAATTTTCCCTTATTTTTCGGTAGAAATTGTTATTACCATGACAGTTAATGAGGGTAAGACTCTCTAAAAGAGCCCTAACAGTTATTACCCAACAGGGTACACCATAGGTTTCTACCTTTGATACAACTGAATCAATTTTCAAGCATATTTCTAAAAAATTTTTTTTTAGAATTCCTCTTCAACATTTTTAATATGCCTTAACATATTCAATTGTCATTATATGATCCATTATTTTAGGTTTGTAAGAGAAAATGCTGATTGTAGAACCCTCAATGTGATTATTAAACAGGAAATCAGGTATGTAAACCAAAAAAATAGCAACCCTATTTGAGAGCTTAGAGCTCTTGTGCACCACTGCCTGAGCAAGAATCTATTAGTTATCATGACTAGTCACAGACTTTGTTAATAACTGCAGCTAATTGGACTAAATACAATATGTAGTTGCTGACAGATGGTACACAGGAGGTCAACAGGTACTTAAACAATTGATTTCTTGGTCAATATGTACATGAGCAATTGATTTCCTAGTCTATATTTACTGGATGACATTTAGTTTAATAAAGCACTACATATCATAAACCACTGACTTTTTTTGTTTTATAACATACATTTTTAAACCTTTTTCCTGTATCCCAGTGCTGCTGATCTTCCGCTGCCTCTTTCAGCCATCTCCTGTCATTGAATGTCTTTGCTCTTAACTAGTGACCACAGTGAAAAAAAATAATATAAAAAAACGTGAAATACATAAACATATAAAATTTGAGATTTGGGGGGATAAACCCAAAAAGTATATATAATATGGATAAAAAGCAGCAACTCTAAATTTATATGACACCCATAATTCACTAGAAAGAGAAAAACACGAGAGTCGTGCTATAAAGACAGCAAAAACTGGTGAGATATGTAAATCACACACAATAGTAAAATTTGAAAACCATATATAATAAATAAAATCACATATATAAAATGCTTGATACTGTAAAAAATACTCATATAATATTAGTGACAAGTCTCTGTGAATAGTGGCACTTAATAATAACCACTCATGCTGGAAACGGAACAGTAAAGTCCATGAAAAACAATCCTGATCCACTCCGTGAAAAATTGTGATCCACCACCGAAAAATAGACGGGGTATTTCCTTACCAGAAGGCCATGATCCCCCACCACAGAGGATCATAGCAAGCAAGAACCGCTGTGACTCGTGCTCGGCATCAAACCTGGTATGTGTAAATCTTTGGATCACCACATGGTTGAAACCAAACCAACTCCAATAGTGTAAAACCTTGTGAGTTTAATGAATCGCTTTTAAAATTACACTTACATAAATGCAGCAAAAGGTAAGCCTTAAGACCGGTCCGGCGGCCGCACAGACTCGGACAGACCCATCCTCTTGGAAAAGCGAGCAGTGACTGGAGGTGACATCAGCGCGTCGTCCTGGCCCGCCCTACACGTTTCGTAATAGGATTACATCAGCAAGGGGCACGGGCAGCGCACTGCGTCACCTCCCTAAATACTATAACAACCTAACCAAGCCTTGCTTTGAGCCCCGGTCCATCGATGGACAGACCGCCTCCCTCAGAATGGAACGCAAGACTGGGAAGTGATTTACTCTAATGAAGTTAAAAATGTTGAGCGTATATATAAAGGTATAAAAACTGAAAAGAAAAAGGGGGAAAAAATTCCATAACAGAAGGATACTAATCGAACATCATGCATATGAATGGAAATGAAAAAACATTAAAGATTGTTTAATTAAACCGAAAGCAAAAACAAAAAAATTGATTTGTTTGTCACGGTAACCCTCAAAAAAAAGTTCCTCTTAATTGGGTCCTGGCCAAACTGTGCCTATATAGGTAGTTGTTGATGAGTTTAGAACCCGGAAATTGGATATATTAGGATACAGGGCCACTGATGTAATACTGAATAGTGACATCTAGTGGATCTTTATCAGAATACATAGCTACAATGCTAAAAAAAATTTAAAGACTAAACATAACTAGAGAGTACTCTAAGACAAAAAACAGGTTATTTTCATGGACTTTACTGTTCCATTTCCAGCACTAGTGGTTATTATTAAGTGCCACTATTCACAGAGACTTGTCACTAATATTATATGAGTATTTTTTACAGTATCAAGCATTTCATATATGTGATTTTATTTATTATATATGGTTTTCAAATTTCACTATTGTGTGTGATTTACACATCTCACCAGTTTTTGCTGTCTTTATAGCGCGACTCTCATGTTTTTCTCTTTCTAGTGACCACAGTGGACCACGAATGTGTAGCATGGTCGCTTGTTGTCTCCACCAGGGTCATGTGTGGCAAGGTTACAGTGCAGGAACACAACAGGAACAGTTGGTCACTCCATACCAGGAAGTGCCTGAACAAGAACAACTCCCTCTCCTCACACACTTTTTTACAATTAAATATTATATCTATATGTGTGTTTATCCAGGGATTCTAAACCCTACGCTGAAAATTTCAACTTTGTGATATCTGATATGGGTTTATATAGTTAATAGGTGGAAACACTGTGATATTTATACCCTTTCCTATGTCACAGAATATACATACATGCACTTTTATTCTTTATTTTATTATATGTACAGTTGCTTATGCATATTTAACCATAATGAGGTCTAAATTGTTAGTTTAGCTCTTTGATACCTCTTTAAATCTTGGCACATCCTTAAACTGGTCATAGACGGTTCAAATCTTGCCCAGTTCAGCAAGAGACAGCCAAGATTCGAACAATGTATGGGCAGCGTGAATGTACCCAAGGTGATTGATAAATCGACTTGGAATCAACTTGGGTACAACCAGCTTGCCAGATTTCACATGCAAATATTGCTAGCGGCTATATGACAAAATGCGTTGGGCAGAGCTAGGATGTATAATTCAAAACTTACCACGAAAGCATGGCCAATCACAGCCATTTTGGGTACTGGATACTTATGTACAATTTCTATATTACACACTTGTCTTTTTGGAATATATGGTAAAATGCAATTCTCTTTGTCAAGTTCTATATTAAAAAACATGACGGCAGCCGACAGCATGAGCAGGGTATGCCTAAGCCTCTACTATGATTGAACATCAACGATGATATGGCTAAACAAAGGACTGGACTGTGTGCTTACTCCATGCAGTTAATTTCAAACTCAGCACGCTTTGCTGAGATGACGGCCCCAGATGACGGCTCCTTAGCTGAAACATGTCGGGTGGAACCCTCACGATCGCCGCTATATGATATTTGAGCTTATTCTTGATCTTCAAAATGTGAGTTTGTTTTTTAATATTTTAATAAATTAGTGTTTTGAAACGTTATCACGCTATGTGAGTTTTCTTTGCTCAACACATTTGGCTTATACTGGATTGTCCATGGGTGAGGAAGTCGTGCTGTTTCCTTTGTCTCCATTTCATGCTGATGACATCTGACCGGACGTTCCCCTTCACAACCGTGTGATATTAAGCCTTTCCGACTTGTCTGGCGTACGCCATTTCAGGTCATATTGCTCTGGTAAGCCTCCTCTACTCCTGGTGATGGCCCCGGCACTGATGTAAAACCTCTGCACGTTTGTGGTCTTCTTATTTTCCACGTATCCGCTAGATCTGGTGAAATCATTCATCTGTGCATTTGGGAGTTTTTTCCATCTCTGGCCATTTATTACCCCCATAGACTTTTTTTGTGATGTTCTCTCCACCATAAGGAAAATTTTTTCTCACAATTTTAAAATGGACTGTTATGTTCTATAATTTTTGTGTTTAGTTTATAGAACCAGCACGGGCACTTTATTACTAGTCACTGGTATATTTGCTAATAAGTTATTTTTCACTGCTTTATATAATTTTTCTCGGTGGTCAACACTGCTTAATTGTATAATTATCTGATATTATTCATATTTTTCGGTTATATACATTCACTTTGTATAAGCACTTATGTAATGTGATACACACGTTCATGGATGTGTAATATAGCGCTACACTTTTATATTTTTTTGTTGTGTGCATTAATACCATTTAGAAGTGGATACTTATGTACAATTTCTATATTACACACTTGTCTTTTTGGAATATACGGTAAATGCAATTCTCTTTGTCAAGTTCTATATTAAAAAACATGACGGCAGTCGACAGCATGAGCAGGGTATGCCTAAGCCTCTACTATGATTGAACATCAACGATGATATGGCTATACAAAGGACTGGACTGTGTGCTTACTCCATGCAGTTAATTTCAAACTCAGCACGCTTTGCCGTCTGCTTATACATACAAGAAAAATTAAAGTCTACGCTCCACTGCTAGTTCCATCTCCTTCCATTTCTCTGTCCTTCAGATCCTTCTCATTCTTGACCAGATTCTAATCTACACTGTCATCTATCATCCTTCCTCTGTGAACCTCTCTGCAGTGCTTCCCCACTGCTCCTGCCTCTACTGGCTTTGTATGAGCGATCAGATCTCAGAATAAATATCAACATGCTCCTATCTGTATATGTCATTTAATCCTGTAACAGAATCATTTGTTCCTGCATAAAAGACATATGAAATGCTGACTGCCCAAACCAACAATGATTGCAAATCTGTCTATTTTCCATATAACATACAGGGCAGAATACATAATGTTATCTGGGGTTAGCAGTGAAAGGAGTATTTTATGGAGAAGAAAATGTACAGTTTGTTTTTCTTGAATTCAACAGTATATGTTTTACCATAAAAAGAAAAATGCATCATAAAGATTTTTAATTGTAACGCCGGCCACACAGCTATACACATTGCTGTAATGTGTGTAGGGGATCTGTTTTACTTGTTAAAGTATATGGCAAGCAATGCCCATACTCCAGTGTTCCTCCCCCACCTTCTGTGTACCATACCCGCATAGCATTAATATCATTCTCCAGCCAAGAGTGAAAAAACCTGGATCATATTTAAACTTATTTTCAGAAACATTTTTAACGTCGATGTTATGAATCAGCCATGAAAACATTAAAAATACTCTGGACATTCTAACAATATGTTGTTGAAGGAAGGCCAAATATGTGTGCCTCACAGAGGGCTGGTTGGCTAGTTCCTGTGTTTTTCTTACTTGATACCAGTGGATGTGTTGGCTTCCCAATTGGCACAGCCTGGTGTCTGAGACTAAAGTGTGTAGTCCAATCTTTAAAGTTAGGATTTAGAGTGATACCATTTCTTGCCATCTACTTTCATCAATGCCTAACATGATAGAACATTGCTACTGATGGTCTAATATTCAAAATTCTGAAAAATGTAACTCAAACTTTCTATAGGAGCCTTTTGACAATTTATTTTTATTTGAATAAAGCAGCTGTTTTATTCTACTATACTATGAGCCTTGCCTTCCCATTATCACCCTTTTGAGTTATTTAAGGTACCAACCAAGGTTTGAGCAGTGGGCTTGAAGAACCAGACTTAGTGGCCATGGCTTACTGCATCATGCCTTTTATGACCCTATGAATTTCAAGGGTCCTATCTATTGGAGGAATTCATGACATGGATGAATATCTAGAAAGGAGATGAAAGCAGAAAGGTGACATCTGTTGGAATTTCCACTATGCTTATGATCCACTGTTGCATTGGGGTCTTGCAGTCTGATGAGAGTCCATTTTTTCTGTTGCATGGAGGGGATACCAAGAGGTTGGATGATACATTCACTATAAACTAAGAGCATTAATATTTTTTGTCTACTATATTATGGACACAAGGATTGTATAATAATAATTTTAAGGATTTATGTTTTTTTTATTATTATTAGAGGGATATATAGTTGCTATAGTACTGGTATTGGTATTGACCAAGAGCCTGGTGCAGGGACAAGCTGCTAGACTCCAGACAAGCCAGCTTTATATTAAAACATGGGATTAGTATTAATATTTGGGTCTTTTTATGGTGCTACTAGTTCTGGTAGGCCTATAGAATTGGCATAGCAGAACAACAGCTGAAACCACAGAATACAGGATGAAGGTACATGTGTTTGGAAACAGCCCCTCTGCAGCTGTAGCTATCTACAACCTCAGACGAGCAGCTCAGGAAGGTAAAGAAGAGCATGGCACAGATGCCCAACAGTTCGTAATGAGAAATTTTTATGTGGATGATGGACTCACTTCTTTCTCCAGCAGCGAAGAGACTATCACTATTCTGAAAAGAACAAGAGAGATGGTAGCAGAATCTAACATAAAGTTGCACAAGATAGCTTCCAACAGCAGCAAGTCATGGAATCGTTTCCCTCAGAGGACCGCGCAAAAGACCTTAAGAACCTAGATCTAGGAACAGATTTACTACCCCTTCAAAGAAGTTTAGGGCTCAGTTGGGATCTGAAAACCAACAGCTTCACATTTAGAGTATCTATGGAAGAGAAGCCATTCATGAGAAGAGGTGTCTTGTCCACAGTCAACAGCCTTTATGACCCCCTGGGGTTCGTAGCCCCATCACCATGCAAGGTAAGGCTCTTATGAGAGAAATTGCCATTGAACATGAACAAAGTGAATGGGACACACCTCTACCTAAAGAGAAAGAAATGCAGTGGAAGTTGTGGAGTGACTCATTGATAGAGCTTGAACAACTCATCATCCAAAAGTCATATATCCCTGTTTCTTTGTCTGCCACGAAGCAAAGAGAATTGTGCATATTCTCAGTTGTGCATATTCTCAGCTATAGCCTACCTTAGAGTAGTGGACTTTGAAGGACAAAGTTATATTGGTTTTATCATGGGAAAGTCCAAACTGGTCCCACATCCAGCTCACACTGTTCCACGCTTAGAGCTTTGTGCTGCTGTCTTAGCAGTGGAAATGGCAGACTTGATCATTGCTCAACTAGACATTGAGATCCATGCGGTGAAGTTTTACACAGACAGCAAGATTGTGTTAGGATATATTCACAATGCTTTGAGAAGATTCTACATGTACGTGTCAAACAGAGTGACACGCATCATAAAGTCCACACACCCAGAACATTTTCACTACATCAGTACAGATAAAAATCCAGCTAATCATGAGACTAGACCTGTACCAGCGGCTGTCCTCAAGCACACTAATTGGTTCTCAGGTCCATCTTTTCTGACTAGATCAGAACCCGAAGAGACCATTCAGTTAGAGACCTTTGAACTTATAGAACCAGACAACGACAAGGAGGTAGGGACACAAGTAACAGCGTTCAGTACCATAACTACTAGATGCAATCTTGGCGCACACAGGTTTAAAAGATTCTCCAGCTTGAAGTCACTCATACATGAAGTTCTCACCACACTTATGGCTGAAGTCATGGCCATCATGAACGCTCGACCTTTAGTTCCAGTGTCAACAGATCCAGAAATGCCATCAGTCTTGACACCTGCAATGCTTTAGACACAGAAGTTCAAAACAGTGTCATTTCCCTCAGGAGACTTTGGGCTCAAAGACTTGTCTTGCAGACATCTTCTGGAAAAGATAGAAACAAGTGTACCTGGTGATGATCCAGTCACGCCAAAAATGGCAAGTTGACAAGCCTAACCTGCAAGTCGGAGATGTCGTTCTACTACAAGATGCTCAGGTCCACAGAAATGAATGGCCAGTTGGACTCATTGTTGAGACTGTACCTAATAACAACAGTAAGGTTAGAAAGGTCCAAGTTAAAGTCATGAGACAAGTCACCCCTAAGGTGTACCTAAGACCTATCTCAGAAGTTGATTTACACCTTAAAAAAGAAACATAGTGGTATAATGTTTATCATGCCAGGTGGGGAGTGTTCTGGTCATCCTACAGTATATATTTACTTATGATACTGTTGCTTTAAATTGGCATCCATTGCTGGCGGGAAACTGTAGTATATCACTCCCACTTCCTCTCTAGCGCACATTTTGCTTAAACCTCATAGGAAGGAAGCATGGCATTAGAGCTCCAGGATTTCTTAAAACTGGCCCTGGAAGCACAAGTCTGTAAGTAGGCTGTCATCAGCATCTAATTAAGTAGTATGTGCTCTACTGATTAAACTGCATTTTTGTGTGTGTTTGATAGTACTTTTCTGCTAGGGAGTTCCTTTCAGCTAGACCACATTTATGTTAGCTAGGGCCTTACACTAGGGAAGCATGCCTGACTGTACTTGCATTTTGTAATGTAATGTTCAATGCTAATGTATACTTTATAAATTGTGTTTTGCAGTTTTCCAAAAAATAACTCAGTAAAGATTACAGCTGTTAACCCTTCGGCCTCGGTCCTTATTGGGAAGTTGTTAGCTATCTGCCAAGCCTTGTACACATTGTGAGGGCAGAACAGGGACAACGCTGTAAATTTCCTTGAGTGGCCCAGCCAGAGCCCAGACTTGAACCCGATTGAACATCATTGCAGAGATCTGAAAATGGCTGTGCACCAACACTCCCCATCCAACCTGATGGAGCTTAAGAGATCCTGCAAAGAAGAATAGGAGAAACTGCCCAAAAATAGGTGAGCCAATAGATGTGCCAAATTTGAAAAGATTTTAAACAAACTTCATTCCCTTTGTCATTATGGGTATTGTTTGTAGAATTTTGAGGAAAATAATTTAATCCATTTTGGAATAAGGCTGTAACATAACAAAATGTGGAAAAGGTGAAGCACTGTATACTTTCTGGATGCACTGTAAATGGGGGCTGGAGTTTAGGAAGGTGTGTGTGCAGACCAGACAAGCACAATGTAGTCGTAAGGTAGTGGGACCATGCTCTTGGTTCCTCCACGACTACCCCTGTTATAGGCTTCTCTGTTACTGATACTAATCCTTGATCTGATGGTAGCAAGTTTCAATTTTATAAGGCATGGGTTTGTGGACAATGACAACAAACTTGAATTGTTCACAATGTGCCTTTATATGTTACCATTATCTGGAGGTTTTACTGTTCTATTGGTAAAGTAAAGAAAATTTATTTGGTTTTTGGATGAATGGGTTGGTTTTCATAGAGGAATAGAATATGCCTGTGTATTCAACTGGCAGTATGTGAAGTGGTACTTGAAACATTTGGGCTGCAGGCAGCTGAACAAGTGGTTACTATCTCATAGAATTCTTGACTGGTAATAGTGACAGGATCCTGAGTAACATGGTTTAATGCGTAAGCCTAATTAGGACGGGAGCTGGTGATAGCAAGTTTATTTATTTCTTTATTTCAGGTACTTATATGGTGCCGTCAACTTACGCAGCACTTTACATATACATTGTACATTCACATCAGTCCCTAACCTCAAGGAGCTTACAATCTAAGATCCCTAACTCACATTCATACATACTAGGGACAATTTAGACAGGATCCAATTAACCTACCAGCATGTCTTTGGACTTTGGGAGGAAACCGAAGTACCCGGAGGAAACCCACGCAGGCACAGGGAGAACATGCAAACTCCAAGCAGGTAACGTCATGGTTGGGATTTTGAACCAGCGACCCTTTTTACTGCTAGGTGAAAGTGCTATCCACTACACCACTGTGCCACCCCAAGTTGGAAAGAGGGCAGTGAAAAGAGGACCTCTCACTAGCAACACACACGTTGGGTGACCTGGGCCCCTAGGGGTGCCCTGAGTTAAATTCTGTTTTTATTACTTTTTATAACTTTCTATGCACTGTCCACCTAGTAGTGGGTATTTTTAAAATATTTTTCTGGTGTTTTAAGACTGATGTCTGGAGTTCAGCTTTAAAGAGACCCTGTCAGCAACGTAAAAAAACTGCAGGTAAAAATACAAAAGGTCAAGTTATTAAAGGTTTACTTGCAATGTTGCTCCTTTCCATAGCTTATTTTGATTCACTTGCAATGTGCTTTTGAATGTGCTAGAACATTTTCCCTAGCACGGCCTTCTTAAATGTCATGGAACTCTCCTCTTCTGGCAGTGTCTTGGTTGGCACAACACCTTCCTTTACCTCCCTATATAACCTTTTATGTAGCTGGAGGGAGCTGGAGTAAAGGAGGATACTATAGATCAGCCTTTATCAACCAGGGTTTCATGTAACTCTGGCATTCCTCCAGAGGTTTTCAGGGTTTCTTTGAGCAATTAACAATGTCTGCTTCTCATATAGGTAACCACTACAACAATAATCATGTAAGCTGTCTCTAAAGGGGGGATTCTTCCCAATTACCCCAAATGTAAGGATCATTCTTCCCATTGACCATCATGCTAATGTACCCTGAGCTGTAGATATAGTAAGTATTAGCCAGTGTTCTTTGGGACCAGAAAGTTATTTTAAAGATTCCACCATGTTTAAAAAAAAAAAAAAAAAAAGGTTGAAAAAGGGCTAGTAGAGAGTGTCACATCCAAGAAGGTAGTGCCCAGCTGTTACTCCTGCTCTAACAATAGTGTATTCCTAGATATGGTGTATGTGTTGCAAATCATAAACCAAATAAAGTAGTGAAAGCTGCTGATAGCACCAAATAGTGTTCCCACAACTACCCATGCTCCTTCCTTCTTCCCCCTGTAGCTGCATGGTTCAAACTCCAGCTGCCGGTCTAGAGTGCAGCAGTGTAGCAGGGAGGGCAGCTCATCATTCCTCACACTTTTTCTCCCTGCCTGAGACACAGCAGAGCTGTAGGTAAGGTAAATCTCAAAGCATGAATATAAGAGAGCCTTAAAGGCACCCTACCATGATTACCGCCGGAGCACTGGGAAATACATGTAGTGAGTCCCTAGTGAGCAGGAAGAGTTGGAGAACCAGCAATTGGAGAAACCTGTGGCAGATATACAGTATGTCTATATGCTTACTTACAAGCAACCATATATAATAGCAGCCTAGCACCACTTGATTTTATTCATAATGCCCAGCAGCAGTCTCTGGCTTTTGGATGTCTACACAAAGAAGGTTTTTATCGGTAAATAACATGCATAAAATAAACTAATTGCACATAGAATCTGATGGGAAGATTTTGAAATGAATAGTATGGTGAGAGGATCTCATTAACTAACAGTTTGAAGTAGACAGCAACCTAACTCCGGATATTGTTTTATCCTTTTACTATCCAGAACTGTACAAGGTCAGGTGGTGTTATTCTCTCTGCACGTGTTGTTCTCTCCGCTGTCATTTTATGAACCCTTTCTGCTTAGGGCAAATCTAAAACATTCACATCGATACCTCACCAGCCAGGTTTTGTGACATATATTCTTTGCTGCTTGGCCACACTCCCATTTGTTGTAGTGCAAGAGTTCTCTAACATTCATCAAACAACTAAATGACTCTGGGAGAAGATGAATGGTGTTATTCCTGTAATTTCAGAAGTGACAGAGTTTCCTGCAGTGGTAGAATCTGAAAGTAGGCTCACAAAAGCCTTATTATCAACTGTAAGTTCTAGAACAGAAAGCAGTTATACGCCGCAAGAAGGTAGTCGGAAGGAAAGTTACACATATATATACAGAGCCATTTTCACATTTCAGCTCTGAGCCATCTCTGATCAATTTGTCAATAACATTTTCCATATATTTTAAAGGAAAAAAAGTAACACATTAAAAGATTTGTTTTTTCAGATTGACCAGTGATTATTTAGTAATCTGGTTTTATTATAGATGCAAAGTATTTATTTAATTCTGTGATTTCTCCTGCTTATCATGACTTGTTTTGTTGAATCTGTTAAATACTGTAGGTATGCCATTTACAAAATAAAATACATTTAAAAAAATTTTTTTTTTTATGTAATTTTTTAAAGGGGCTGTAAACCCTCGTGTTTTTTCACCTTAATGCATCCTATGCATTAAGGTGCGAAAACTTCTGACACTGACCAGCCCTCCAGCCCCCCTGTTTTACACACCTGAGCCCATTCATTCCCACGGCAAAGATGTGCTGTACCTCTCTGCCCGTTGTCTTGGCCCTTGATTGGATAGATTGATAGAAGTGCAGCCATTGGCTCCTGCTGCTGTCAATCCAATGATGTGGGCACAGGGGGGCGGCGCCGAGTCCTGCATTCTGTGTGAATGCAGGTAGGAGCTACCAGCGCCTCCGGGGGACCCCAGAAGAGGAGGACCGGGGCCAGTCAGTGCAAAACAAACTGCACAGTGGAGGTAAGTATAACATGTTTGCTATTTAAAAAAAAAAACGAGGTTTTACAACCCCTTTAGGTTCACTCTTGAACTTACTCAGGAGATGGGATAGCCTTACATCGTGGCACTTTGTCTTATGCTTTTGCTTTGATAGGAAAAGAATGAAATAATCATAAATGAATTAATCTGTGACAGGCTAGACACGAGTATTATAAAAATTCAAGAGTGTCAATACAGATGTCAAGGCCTGTTGGTGGCTAGTTTTCTTTAAGAATCCATTCATATACCTTCTGTTGCTGTAAAATGAAAACGAGTCCATTACCGCAATGTGTGGGCTTTTTTTCAGCGGCAATTCAGGGGAACGCAGTACTGAATGTAATGGCAAAGGGTGCTTGGGTGTGCTGGAGGATCTATTAAAGGGGTTGTAAAGTCAGAAGATGTTTTATCTTAATGCATTCTATGCAATGCCCACCCTAATGGGTCAGGGGTGTGACCCATTAGGGTGGGCGTTGCTAGTGATTGGGATGTGCAGATACATACACACATATATAGAGGTGACTACGAGAGATTAGCCATTGCCCGCTAAGGCTCTGAAGAAAGGGGTACTCCCCCGAAACGGGTCAGCCATTAGCCAATTTGTGACATCGGTTTGACCTTCTCGACATCAGGTCCTGGTTTGCCGGTCTTCAGAACAGTGTACCTGCTCAATTGTCAAAGCCTTGTACAAATGCTTGTTTGTGAGTATATATTTTGCTGTTTTTATGCTTTCATAAAGTTTTACCAGTGGTAATGCACTAGGTCAGTGCGCCCTCCTTCTTTTCTTTTTCTTTTTAGCCTATGAATACCCATTATTCTGAGGAGGGCTGCAAGACGGCAGGCATTGCTCTATAAAGTTGGTTGCACCACACATTGAGATACTTGACACCTGAGTGCAGGAGAGATTTCTACTGTAACAGTAACTATCAGCGCAAATACAGGTGGATATTAGGGATGAGCTTCGAGTTCGAGTCGAACATTGGCTGTTCGCAAGTTCGCCGAACAGCGAACAATTTGGGGTGTTCGTGGCAAATTCGAATGCAGCGGAACACCCTTTAAAAGTCTATGGGAGAAATAAAAAGTGCTAATTTTAAAGGCTTATATGCAAGTTATTGTCATAAAAAGTGTTTGGGGACCCGGGTCCTGCCCCAGGGGACATGGATCAATGCAAAAAAAAGTTTTAAAAATGGCCGTTTTTTCAGGAGCAGTGATTTTAATAATGCTTAAAGTCAAACAATAAAAGTGTAATATCCCTTTAAATTTCGTAGCTGGGGGGGGGTGTCTATAGTATGCCTGTAAAGGGGGCGCATGTTTCCCGTGTTTAGAACAGTCTGACAGCAAAATGACATTTCGAAGGAAAAAAGCCATTTAAAACTACTCGCGGCTATGGCATTGCCGGTCCGACAATACACATAGAAGTTCATTGATATAAACGGCATGGGAATTCCCCACAGGGGAACCCCGAACCAAAATTTAAAAAAAAAATGACGTGGGGGTCCCCCTAAATTCCATACCAGGCCCTTCAGGTCTGGTATGGATATTAAGGGGAACCCCTGCCAAAATTTAAAAAAAAAAATGACGTGGGGGTCCCCCTAAATTCCATACCAGACCCTTCAGGTCTGGTATGGATTTTAAGGGGGACCCCGCGCCAAAAAAAACAAAAAAAAACGGCGTGGGGTCCCCCCAAAAATCCATACCAGACCCTTATCCGAGCACGCAACCTGGCAGGCCGCAGGAAAAGAGGGGGGCGAGGCGAGAGAGCACCCCCCCTCCTGAACAGTACCAGGCCACATGCCCTCAACATTGGGAGGGCACTTTGGGGTAGCCCCCAAAACACCTTGTTCCCATGTTGATGAGGACAAAGGCCTCATCCCCACAACCCTGGCCGGTGGTTGTTGGGGTCTGCGGGCGGGGGGCTTATCGGAATCTGGAAGCCCCCTTTAACAAGGGGACCCCCAGATCCCGGCCCCCCCCTGTGTGAAATGGTAAGGGGGTACAAAAATACCCCTACCATTTCACTAAAAAACTGTCAAAAATGTTAAAAATGACAAGAGACAGTTTTTGACAATTCCTTTATTTAAATGTTTCTTCTTTCTTCTATCTTCCTTCATCTTCTTTTTCTGGTTCTTCTGGCTCTTCTGGTTCTTCCTCCGGCGTTCTTGTCTAGCATCTCCTCCGCAGCATCTTCTATCTTCTTCTCCTCGGGCCGCTCCGCACCCATGGCATGGGGGGAGGCTCCCGCTCTTCTCTTCATCTTCTTCTCTTCTTCATCTTCTTTTCTTCTCTTCTTCATTTTCTTCTCCAGGCCGCTCCGCATCCATGCGTGCTCGCGTCTTAGAACAAACTTTTTTCCTGTTCGCATGTTCTGGTGCGAACCGAACAGGGGGGTGTTCAGCTTATCCCTAGTGGATATGAATAAGAAAAATCACAGTTCATCAATCATAGTCCATGATGAGATCAGGGATTCGGGGGTTTAAATTATCCAGATAAGGGGATTAGAAGAATTAAAAAATAATAATAATGGCAGGGCATTGGCGGCTGCTATCCTCAGAAAGCTGATTCTGTATAGAGGAAGACAAAGAGGAGAAACCAGGAAGCGCCACCTGAGTGTAGTATTAAAAGCTGCTTTAATGGCAAGGTAACAGAGACTCACTTACAAGAGGTAAAAACATAGAAGGCACATCTGTACATATGTCTGGAGGTCCCTGGATCCAGGTCTGGTCTGGTCTGGTGTATTAATTCCAGTCGCTCTGCACGTCCTGTGGCCACCAGTGTCGGACACTCATGGATGATGTCACAGGTCACAGGAGTACATCTAGGGGTATGTCCACAGAGAGGGAGAGAAGAAGACTAGCAGGCTACGTGCTCGGAGCTACAGCTCCTTCTATTGGCCAATAGAAGGAGCTGTAGCTCTGAGCGCGTAGTGGAATGTACTCCTGTGACCTGTGACATCATCCACGAGTGAGTCTATGTTACCTTGCCATTAAAGAAGCTTTAAATACTACACTCAGGTGGCGCTTCCTGGTTTCTCCTCTTTGTCAGTGAGGGCACTGACAGATTCATATACTTGTCTCTGACCGGTACTGGAGTCAGGTACAAGCGTTGACACTTTGGATGCTACACCCTGTCGGAATCCTAAAGGGTGTCTTCGACACCCTTTATGACTTCCCCAGTGTATCTGCTATGGTTCAGGTACAAATATCATCCTGCTGTATGGTCATCAATGTTACTATTTGCTGTTTAAAATAAATAATTCTCAGTACCTAACACACAATATAGACCCTTGTAATCCCCTTAAACCTTTTAATGACTTTATTTGAGGCTATTTACAAAATTATAAGCTTTTGCTGTGAAAGGAAATCTAACCTTTTGAAACATTTCACCACTTTGGTTACGTTTCTACTAATGGTCAATTATATTTAATGGTGGCAAATATTTCACAATTTCTTTTTAGCTGGCAAAGGTTTCGGTCTCTGCTCTTTCTGCTCTCTAATTTTCATTTAGTTGGAAAAAAGTAGTATTTTTTTTTTCTTTTGTTTGTTTTTGCCACGTCAGCGAGGTGTTTGTATGGGAGATATAGTTTCAACTTTATAGTTCAATCTCATCCCTTTACACATTCACATCATTGTGGCATTATCTTTCTTTGTTTACCCTTTATTACAAGATAGTTCTAAAAGCAAGCAGTACAAAAAACCCATAGGAATTGTTTTCCCCCTAATCCCACCCCCCCTCGCTACACCTAATTAATTCCCCCACCCAACCCCCCCATCCTAACCCCCCACCTCTACCCCCTAGTGTCGTGACCTATACCCGTCACTGTCCTCATCCTTCTCTTTTACAATGTTTAGTATGAGTCGTCTAGTTTATGTTTATGTTTAGATTTAAGTTTAAATTCAAATTCAAATCCAAATAATACATTTAAATTTAAATTTAAATGGGGCATCGAGCTAAGTTCCCCACGCCTCGGCCGCCTGAAGTGAGGACTTATATTTTACCCAGTCTCTCCACATCTCCTCACAGGCTTCCATATCTAACCCTTCACTGTATCTCAGATATTCCAGGCAGTGAATTTCGTTTATCTTATTGAACCACTCCCGCAGTGTAGGTCTCCTTCTATCCATCCAATATCTGGGGATGAGGCTTTTAGCGGCGTTAAGGAGGTGTGATAACAATGATTTCAAGTACCTCTTAGTGGGCATTTTACTCCCGTGATGTAAGCACCCCCAGGGGTCGTCTGGGACAACCATGCTAGTGATCTCATAAATAATTCTCCGTATCTCCCCCCAGAATTTTTTAATCACCGGACAGTGCCACCATATATGCGCCATTGTCCCAATATCTCTGCAGCCCCTCCAACATAGTTGCGATGTTTCTTTCTGAATTTTGTGTGCTTTATCCGGGGTGATGTACATTCTCGCAAGGATTCTAAAGTTCATCTCGGATAACTTAAAACTCACCGAGGTAACAGTTGCCCTTTTCAGAATTAGCCCAACCTCCCTTTCAGTGATCTTGATACCCAATTCTTCCTCCCACTTCTTAAAGTATGGCGGACACCCCACCAATCCTGCTTTAATCAATGTCCTATAAATCCTAGAGACACCTCCCCTCCTTTTTTTTTCCACGAATACTTTTTCCAGGGGACGTAGCTCTTTCATCGATCTTATTGGCTGCGGGAGTGTATCAACAAAATGTTTCAACTGCCTATACTTCCAAGTATCTATAGTGAACCAGTCTTTTTTAGCTTTCAGCTCCGGATATGTGCACATCTCACCCTGTCTCAAAATATCATTTAGTTGGACATCTTCCTTCAATATCCACCTCCCGAACATATCTTCCCTCCCAGGTATAAAGTAATCTATGTCCTTAAGCTGGATAAACGGTGAGTTGTACCCCAGTGCTCCCTTTCGTGCAGTTTATCCCACATGTTTAATGCGTGTTTAGTGATATCCGGTGTTTTCGCACTCAATTTTCTATATTGTGGTGGGATCCATACTATCTTGCCCAACTCAACTTCACTCATTTTATTCTCTATTTTCACCCATTGTTTTTCTTTGTTGTTTTTTACCCAATCTAGAATACGTGATAAGGCTATTGCTATATAATATTTTTTAATATCTGGTGCCCCCCCACCCCCCATTCCTCTTATCATTAACTAATTGTGCAAACTTTATTTGGGGTTTTTTCCCTCTCCATATAAACTTTAGAAACATAGTGTGCAATTTGTTGAAATAACTCTGCGGGATTGATATTGGAAGCATTTGTATTTTATAAATGATTTTTGGCAGGATCATCATCTTAAATAAGTTTATTCTACCTCCCCATGAGAGTTGATTACACGGGAATCAATTCAGATCGGTCCTGATCTCATTGAGGAGTGTTATGAAATTCGCTTGAAACAATGACTCTATCGCTGTGGTAATTTTAACTCCTAGATAATTAAGCTCGTTTATCCCCCATTTAAATGGAAGGCTCTTTTGGTATGCCTTTTCCCCTTCTTTATCTTCCACTATTTCCATAATTTCTGACTTAGTTGAGTTAACCCGAAAATTAGATAATCTACCATAGGCCTTAATAGTCTCAAACAGGTTCGGGAGAGTAATCCTCGGGCGGGTGACATAAAGTAAAATGTCGTCCGCGAAGGCAGCTATTTTGTACTCTTCTTTCCCTATTTTTAACCCACTGATGTCGGGATTGAGCCTTATCTTCGCAAGTAGGGGTTCCAGCGTCAACACAAACAACAGTGGGGAAAGTGGGCACCCCTGTCTGGTGCCGTTATACATTGTAAACGGTTCAGATAGAGTACCGTTCATCTTAACTCTTGCTGTGGGGTGTGTATATAGGGCCTTTATCCAACTAAGCATTTTATTTCCTAGGCCGATCTCCTCAAGGGTGTCCCACATAAAGCCCCAGTCTACCCTGTCAAAAGCTTTTTCAGCATCAATCGACAGGAGTAGACCTGGGGTTCTGCTATCCTTTATTTTCTGGACCACCATTAACGTCTTTATACCATTATCTCTCCCCTCTCTCCCTGGCACGAACCCCACCTGGTCTGGGTGGATAATCTCATTGATTATCTGTTTCAATCTATCGGCTAAAATCTTCGCAAATAACATTTAAATAACATTTAAAGTGGAAATGGGCCTGTAGCTAGAACATAATGTACTGTCCTTCCCTTCCTTCCAGATGATGGTGATGCTAGCTTCTAATGCTTCTTTCCTCATCTCCCAGTTCTCCCCTATCCCGTTCATGTACGAACACATGATCGGGATCAATAATTCCTGGAATTTTTGTAATAAAGGACAGTCAGCCCATCTGGTCCTGGGCTTTTCCCAGTTGGGTGTCCTGGAGGGCTTTCTTAAGTTCCTGTTCCGTTATAGGAGCGTCTAAGATGGCTTTATCGCTTTCCGCTATTTTAGGTAAACATGCGTTTTTAAAAAAAAATTTATTCTCCTCTCTTTTACTTCTGTTGGCCTTGTGTGGGTTATTTAAGTTTATTGCGTATAGCTCTCCATAAAATTCTTGAAAGGCTCTCGCGACATTGCACGTTTTATATTTAATTTCCCCTGACTTGGACCTTATTTTTTTCAATATAGTTAGTCTTCTTTTCTTTCAAGGCCCTGGCAAGTAATTTGCCCGGTTTGTTTCCATTAATGTATCTATCTTTTTTGACCAAATTATAAATTTTACTCCTTTCCTGCTCCATTAAGGCCCTCATCTCTTCTCTTCTCCTTTGTAAGCTTATCCACACCTCTCTCTTTCCCGATGCTTTGTGTTGCTGTTCTAATTCTTTTTAGAGAAGACTTTCTTTTCTTTTATCAATCTCTTTTTTCTTTCCGACCCTACCATCATTAGTATTCCCCTAATGTATGCTTTATGAGCCTCCCAAATTGTAGCCTCGGTGGTCTCCTCGGGTACGTTTATTTTAAAGTACAGATCCAATTCTTCTTTAATTCTCTTCAAAATCTCTTTATCTTGGAGCAGGTCTTCATTCAGTCTCCAACCTATACCCTGTGTACGGGGTTCCCCTATTTTTATTTGTAAGCACACTGGTGCATGATCAGAAAATGTGATGTTACCAATAACTACCCCTGTAACCGCCTCCAGCAGCCAGTGTTCGACCAGAAAGAGATCCAATCTCGAGTACGTCGCATGAATGGGAGAGTAGAATGTATAATCTCTTGTATTACCATGTTGCATCCTCCATATGTCTACCAGCTGGAGTTGGTGCAGCTTCTTTTTAAGTTTGCCTACCCAAGCTCCACCTGTCCCCCGGACATGCGACGTACAATCTCTTACGGGATCGGATCCAAGCATAGATTAAAGTCCCCCGCAATGATGCCCCCCCCCTCTTAAATTCTTCAAATTTTACCAGGGTGTTTATTACAAATCTGTGTGTAATCTTGTTTGGCCCATAAATATTTGCCAGAGAGCACTCCGCGCCATTGATTTTACCTCTTCAGAAGAGAAATCGGCCCTCGGCGTCGGCCAATCTCTCCTCCAGCTCAAACCTAACCTCTCTGGCAAACCCTATGGCCACTCCCCTTGCCCCCCTAATCGGTGAGTCACCATAAAACCATACCGGGAAGTCTCTAGAGAAAATTTTTTGGCACTTGCTAGTGCTTAAGTGTGTCTCTTGGAGCATTGCCACCTCGGCTTTTAGGAATTTCAGTTCACCTAAGATATTGGCTTGCTTTGTGGGGGAGTTCAAGCCCCTGACATTATAAGAAATAATTTTTAAGCTAGACATCTCTCACTCTTTTTCTTTTTTTCTTCCTTTTTTCCTTTTCCTCTTCCCTCTCCTTTTTCCTTGGACTTCTCTGAAAGGAACAGGCCCACGACTCCATTTCTTTAACCTACCATCCCTCTCCCCATCGCCCCCCCCTCCCTTCACCCCCAGCCTCCCTACCACTCCCACCCCCCACCCATCCCCCCCCCGGATCCCCCCTCCCCCCTCCATACATTGGGGGGAAAAATGGGCCTCCCATGTGCCCAAAACTAAACCGTGGCCCTCCAACTCCTCCTAGCCCTCCGGTTGTCCCCCCAGAGGTTGAGCTCGGGTTGGGCCTAATCAAGTGCCAATACCTCCTCACTGGATTGGAGATTGACCGGTCCCATCCGTCCCCCCCACCCTCCCCCCACACCCCCAACACTCCCCCCCGCCCCAGTCCTTCATCAGCTGCAGAAGTGTCGAGAAGCCAGTATTAATTCTCTTTAAGTCAACAGTAGTCTTGACCCCTAAGATCGTTTTGCTTTAATTATAGGCTTCCATGCAATTAGCTCCTCTGTAGACTCCTGGTTGGCTGTTCTTTCCCTCCATCCCAGGATCTCCATTAGGGGAATAGCTAAACGCTGACAGAATTTTTGTGTTTCCTCCGGAAATCTCAGCACTGCCATACGGCCATATTTGCGACCGATTAAACAGGCAGGGAAGCCCCAGGAGTATTGTACCTCGTGTGTTTTTAGTACCGCTAGTAATGGTTTCAAAGTTCTTCTCCTAATAAGGGTGTCTGCATCCAGATCCTGGAAGATATGTAAGTTTGTTTCACCATACTTCGCTTGCCGATTTCTTCTTAGATTGACGTTGATCTGCTCCTTGTCCTGATAATTATGAAATCTAACGATAACGTCGCGCGGGACATCTCCCCTAATTTACGCTGGCTTTCTGATCCTATGCACTCTATCCAATTTTAGTTTACAGCTAGCATCATTTGGATTTGTCAAATCTTTGAAGATTACTTCCATTTTTTTCTTGCAAGTTTTCTTTTTCGCCTTGCGTCTCAGGGAGACCTCTAATCCGGAGATTTTTCCTTCTACTGCGATTCTCTTGGTCCTCCAATTTGTACCTTATATTTCTTTGTTCTATCTGTAGTACTTCCATCTGGTGCTTCAGATCTATTATTTCCACCCCTTGCTTGTCCGCTATATTTTCTACCTCCCCCACTCTTTTTAGAATGTGGCTCATATTCTCATGAACGATATTGATCTCCTCTTTAATCTACGCCTCCAGTTTAGCAAACATTTCTGCCATTTCTCCCTTTGTAGGGAGATGTTTTTTTCTGTTGGGGTTCTGCTAATGTTTCTTCCGCTACCTCTCTACCAGAAGGTTGTATTTCGGTGTCAGCCAGCTGTCTTCTTGTCCCAATTTTAGATGTACCTTCTGGGGTTTTATTTTTGGTCCCTGTTGTTTTACCCGGGCTATCTTTACTGCCATTACTACTTTATTTGCTACCATCGTTTACCATACATTTTCTGATAGTTCCTGGGCTTGCACTTGTTCTAGGCTGATTAGCGAATGCCCCTTTTGTTGATTTACCTCTCATTTTGGCTTCTTCTCTGACCTCTTCCTGTTTTCCCCTCTTCTTTCACCCCTCCCTCTGCTCTCCCGGGCCCCCTCTTAATGATAACAAGTAGGGCACTGTTGCTTCGGGTACAGCGGCTTCACCACTTCCTTATTTACCCCACTTTCTTCGTAGGCTTCAAGGGGCACCCGCCTCTCGTTGGAGGCCTTTTTCTCGTGGCTTTGTCGGTTTGTGCACGATCCTTGGGGTACTCCCTTCTACCGTGCAAGGGTGTTTCTACTCAAATGTGGGTTTAGACTGTGGGTTTAGTCTGTCCACCAAGCGTCAGCAGCCCACCAAGAGTCCACCCCTGGGAGCCCAACAACCGGACCCTGTGCTTCAAAACTGAGCAGGGCAAGCAGGGAAGCAGGGAAGAGGAAAAAAAAAGGGGGAGAATATATATTTACGTGGATCACTTTTCCCTCTGTTCCCTCCAATTAGTGTCCCCCTGTTTTCTTTCTGCAGCTACGTTTTAACTGAGCTTTTTATTTAACATCTGTAGAATGAAAGCCAGTAATAGTCAGAGAGCCTCTGTCATGAGAGGGTTTACTCATTGGTGGCGCTATCGGTCTCTTGGATCGCAGTACCAGTGTCCACCAGCGGGTGTCTTCCAACACCTGGGTCCTGCAGTAAGAGGTCTCTCCTGCTGGTGGCACTGTTGCATCCCTGGGATGTAGTACCGGTGTCCACCAGCGGGTGCACTCCAGCAGTGTGGAGCAAACAGCACACACTGCGCTCAGCTGTGACATGAGTTCAATTACCACAGCCTTATAAATACCCAGCAAGCCCTCATAGGCTTACCTTGGTATCTCCCTCCCTGCATTCTGACCTTGCTGCCTGTTATTTTGACCTTGAGCCTGCATCTGCCTTGTCCTGACCTGACCTGATCTGATCCAATCATTATCCTGAGCCCTTCCTGGTCCTGTCCCTTCTGTTCCTGGTTACCTTGGATCCCTGCACTGTATCCCATCCATCCATCCTCTCCCGGTCCTGTTTGGTTTCCCGTCCTTGCCCATCTGCTGACCTCCCTGTGTATGACCTTGGCCTGGCTTGTTTACGATTCCGGTATCTCCATTTACTTGTATATATTGTTGTTTGTAGTGGGTTTGTTGTGTTGGTTTTGCACTGTTTATATTCCTTTTACTTGTCACTTATTTAATAAACACCATTATTTCACTTACATGTGTTTCTGGTCTCCTCTGTGCAGTCCACACGGTCTGGTCAATTAGATCCCCTGACAGTATACCAAGGCCATCCCTACCAGACGTGACTGCACTGAGGAGCCTTTTTGGAAATGCAGGCAGAAATAGTGATTTATCTTACCTCATTGGTAACTGAGGATAATTGTTATTGCCGTCTGGTATTGAAGGAGTGGACCAGGGATCAATTATTAGAGTGTATCCGTCTGGCCCATTCTCTGGTGGATGAGGGCGGTATGCTATTTGAAAATGTTCAGCCTCTGATCCAGCTGTGTGCAGAGCTAGCCTTGTCCAGTACTCCAGAGGGCAGGGATGATTTTTCTCCCCCCTTCAGTTTTGATCAGGTTGAGTCTCTGGTGTGGTTATTAGAGGATGACCCAGCCTTTTTCATGGAACGTTATGCCTCTTGTTCACAGCAGGTGTTGTCTGATTGCATCCATTCAGTGCAATCGCTGGTTAGTCAAGCTGTGTGTGAATCAATGTTTGTTCATCCTGTGCTACAGGCATGGTCAGATCTCCTTAATTTAGCCAAGCCACAACAACCCAGCCCTGCCATTAATCACCTGCCTTCCCAAGAATCTATTCCCCCATCGCTCATGGCAACCTCAGCTACAGCCCAGTATGCACAGCTTTCCACCAAGTATTATTACCCAGTCTCCACTCACTGCACCTATCCTGCCCTCAATCCACCTGTCTCTTCTCCTCCACCTGTAACAGTCCCACAAAACCCTTCTCTAGCTACAGTTCCTTGGTCTTCCTTCGATCCAGCTACTTTCTTTTCTTACAGCCCTGCACCTACATACAAAACTGCACGGGCTAAACCAAAAAAGAAACAAAAATTCTTCCCGACCCACACCATCTTGCCAGTAACCCAACCTGCTCCTGCTACCCAGCCTGATGTCCCGATGCCTGCCGTCCAGCCGGATGTCCCGATGCCTGCCGTCCAGCCGGATGTCACGATGCCTGCCGTCCAGCCGGATGTCCCGTGCCTGCCGTCCAGCCGGATGTCCCGATGCCTGCCGTCCAGCCGGATGTCCCGATGCCTGCCGTCCAGCCGGATGTCCCGATGCCTGCCGTCCAGCCGGATGTCCCGATGCCTGCCGTCCAGCTGGATGTCCCGATGCCTGCCTTCCAGTCTGATGTGCCAGCTTCCCAGTCTGATGTGCCAGCTTCCCAGTCTGATGTGCCAGCTTCCCAGTTTGATGTGCCAGCTTCCCAGTTTGATGTGCCAGCCTCCCAGCCCGATATCTTGAAGCTTGCCTTCCAGCCTGAAGTCCCGGTGCCCGCTTTTCAGTCTGTGCCCGCTTCCCAGTCTGATGTCTTCATGCCTGCCTTCCAGCCTGATGTCTCGAAGCTTGCCTTTCAGCCTGATGTCTTGGTTTCTGCATTTCCACCTGATGTCTCGATGCCTACCTTCCAGCCTGATGTGCCAGCTTCCCAGCCTGATGTGCCAGCTTCCCAGCCTGATGTGCCAGCTTCCCAGTCTGATGTCTCGATGCCTGCCTACCAGCCTGATGTGCCAGCTTCCCAGCCTGACGTTCCAGTGCCTGCCACCCAGCCTGACGTTCCAGTGCCTGCCACCCAGCCTGACGTTCCAGTGCCTGCCACCCAGCCTGACGATCCAGTGCCTGCCACCCAGCCTGACGATCCAGTGCCTGCCACCCAGCCTGACGATCCAGTGCCTGCTACCCCGTCTGACGCTTCAGTGACTACTGTCCAGTCCGATGTACCTATTGTCCAGCCTGGTATGCCAGCACCTGCCATTCTGCCCGATGTGCCAGCGCCTGTCTTTGCTGTCCAGCCTGAAGCTCCAGCACCTGCTGCCCGGTCTGATGTTTCGGTACCCACTTTCTGGTCTGATGTGCCCATCCTCCAGCTTGATATCCTGGTACCTGTCTTCCAGCCTGATGTCGTGATGTTGGTATCTCAGCCTGAGATTTCGGTGCCCGTGTCTCAGCCTGAAGTTTCGGTGCTCGTGTTTCAGCCTAGAGTTTCGATGCCCGTGTCTCAGCTTGCTGAATCGGTGCCCGTTACCCAGTCTGTTGAATCGGTGCCCGTTACCCGGTCTGGTGATCCGGTGCCCATTACCCAGTCTGCTAAACCGAAGTCCGTCACTTTGCCTGCCAAGACAGTACCCGTTATCCGGTTTGCCGAACCAGTGCCCGGTGTTCAGCTCGCTGAGTCGGGCCCTATTACCCAGCCCACTGGGCCGGGGTCCATTACCCAGCTTGCTGAGCCGGTGCCTGTAATCCGGCCTGCCCTTACGGTACTCGCTGTTCGGCCTAATGCTCCAGAGACTGCTTCCCAGCTCGATGACCCGGAGCCTGCTTCCCAGCTCGATGACCCGGAGCCTGCTTCCCAGCTCGATGACCCGGAGCCTGCTTCCCAGCTCGATGACCCGGAGCCTGCTTCCCAGCTCGATAACCCGGAGCCCGCTGCCCAGCTTGGTGTTTTCCTGCCCGCTGTCATCTCGGATGTGCCCGCTGTCTTCTCGGATGTGCCCGCTGTATCCTCGGATGGGCCCGCTGTCTTCTCAGACATACCCACTGTCCAGTTTGATGTACCCGATGCCCGGCCTGATGTGCCCTCATCTGTTCGGTTGGAGGCCATGAACTTTGGACAATCTCACCTTGTTGGAGCGTCCGGAGGCCGCTCCTTTAGGGGGGGTACTGTCATGAGAGGGTTTACCCGTTGGTGGTGCTATCGGTCTCTTGGATCGCAGTACCAATGTCCACCAGCGGGTGTCTTCCAACACCTGGGTCCTGCAGTAAGAGGTCTCTCCTGCTGGTGGCACTGTTGCATCCCTGGGCCGTAGTACCGGTGTCCACCAGCGGGTGCACTCCAGCAGTGTGGAGCAAACAGCACACACTGCACTCAGCTGTTACATGAGTTCAATTACCACAGCCTTATAAATACCCAGCAAGCCCTCATAGGCTTGCCTTGGTATCTCTCTCCCTGCATTCTGACCTTGCTGCCTGTTATTTTGACCTTGAGCCTGCATCTGCCTTGTCCTGACCTGACCTGATCTGATCCAATCCCTATCCTGAGCCCTTCCTGGTCCTGTCCCTTCTGTTCCTGGTTACCTTGGATCCCTGCCCTGTATCCCATCCATCCATCCTCTCCCGGTCCTGTTTGGTTTCCCGTCCTTGCCCATCTGCTGACCTCCCTGTGTATGACCTTGGCCTGGCTTGTTTACGATTCTGGTATCTCCATTTACTTGTATATATTGTTGTTTGTAGTGGGTTTGTTGTGTTGGTTTTGCACTGTTTATATTCCTTTTACTTGTCACTTATTTAATAAACACCATTATTTCACTTACATGTGTTTCTGGTCTCCTCTGTGCAGTCCACACGGTCTGGTCAATTAGATCCCCTGACAGCCTCATTTCCAGCGGGAGTGGGGGGCTGGCAAGTGCCTGTTTCAAACGGCCGGATCTTTACATATCTTTTGCGGTTCCTGCAAGGAGTGCAGAGTAGCCCGTTTCTGACTGTCACCACTGGTTCAGAAGTGACCGCAGTTCCCTAGAGGCCACCTAGCCAAGCATGTCACTCTGCTACACAGCTATTCAAATCCTCAATCGTTACACAGCCTGCATCATTATCAGCCCACAGACATTACCTTGTTACCAGATATTACCAGATGAATCTCCTCCTTTGAATGTTACTCCATAAGATGAAATAGTATGGCGGTATGGCAGTGGCATGCACAGAGAAAATCACATGCAGTTCTTTTAAGGGATCATAGAGTTCACTTACCCTTCTGGTCGGGTTAGGACAAAACAGAGTCTTACCGGCTGTGTGTCTCCCTTTTAGCTCCTGGGGCTCTCACCTGCACCTTGCAGCCCTCAGATCGCACATTGAGCTTCTATTTCTTACTGCTTTGAGCAGACCTGTACTTTTCCCTCTTTCTCTTCTTCCTCTCAGCTTCAGCGAAAGCCCATCGAGCACCAACCTGCATCGGGAGAGGCTCAGCGTGCCCTCCGCATTCGGCGGGACTCCTCACTGCGCTGACCGCCTATAGCTTCGGAAACAGGCACACCACCCCCACCGCCTCCACCCTCCGCAGCCGATACCCAGGGCTGCGGTGTTACATGGACTGACAGCGGGGACCGAAAGCAGCGTGTCGGGGGGGTACGGCAGTGGGCTAGAGGGCGGACCGTGAGCGTTCCGAAGCCTGCATCAAGGTTAGGGGGATGCCAAACTTCCCGGGCTCAGCATCGGCACCTAGATCCCGGCCACATCCGGCTCCTCCCTCCTCCCGGAAAAAAGTAGTATTTGAGCCTGACATCATTAAGGCATTGTGGCAGACGTTCTGTGTATCTGCTTTAACTGGGCTTCAAAGTAGTTATGTCATATGAGCAATTTTTTGACGGCGATTTGTAGAAGCTATAAAATATCTAGGAAAAGCTAGGAAAATGAATGGCAGTCTGTGGAAGAGCTGTGTGAGTGTAATGGTAGGGTTTTTAAAGCTTAGTGTATGATCACACAAGAGATTTTGGGTGACGAATAAGTGACAAAAGAGAGAAGATGGTCTATTAGGCTAGGACAGGCCTTCCCAGTCATAATTTCCCAGAAACCTAGGGTTCCTCCAGAGGTTGCTAGAGGTTCCTTGAGCAAGGAGCAATTTCTGCCTCTCAGACAGGTTCCTACTGATTCTAGTCATCTTTTTGGACATCTGGAGGAGGGAATTTTTCCCCACTGACAATTGCACTAAAGTACTATGAGCTGTAGATATAGTAATGTTTAGCAGGGGTTCCCTGAGACTGGAAAATTATTTCAAGGGTTAATTTATGTTAAAAAGGTTCCACTGTAGCTGCTCCCCTAACTGAAGAGAAGCAGTGGGTATTTCTATCCTTGGCTGCTTAGTAGGCAGATTCCTAGTTAGGCTTCATGTACACTAGTCGAAAAAACACAATTTTGCGTTTTACCACTGGCGGCGGTCAACACGTTCCTCCTAGAGGGGCAGCTCCTAAACTCTGCTAAAAGCCTATATGTACATTGACACATAGGGGGTTATTTACAAAAGGCAAATCCACTTTGCATTGCAAGTGCACTTGGAAGTGCAGTCGCTCTAAATCTAAAAGGTAGATCTGAAATGAGTGGAAGCTCTGCTGATTTTATCATCCAAACATGTGCAAGCTAAAATGCTGTTTTTTATTTTCCTTGCCTGTCCCCTACGGATCTACAGCGACTTTATTTTCAAGTGCACTTGCAGTGCAAAGTGGATTTTCCTTTAGTAAATAACCCCCATAGACTTTTATGGAGTGGACTTTAAGAGCTTTGGCAAAAAAAACGCCAAAAGCTCCTAAACTCAAGTTTAAGAGCTACCAGTGTAGGCTAGTGTACATGAAGCCTTAGGAGCCCAGTCAGCTCTTGTTAATGTATTGGGTTTTATTTCCAACAAAATACATTTATTGTTAATTTAACTAATACCTAAAGAGGAAATTCACCCATTTTTTAATAAAATTAAGAAGTTACAAATACTGTAGCTGTTAACTTTTAAAAATCAGATACTTAACAGTCCATGGTGTCCAGCTCTGCCATCCGACAGCTTATTCTTCTCACCACTATGGATTCCCAGCGCTGCCATCTTGAAATACAGAACTGGCTGTGACTTACTGAAAAATCTGTCTCCCCATTGCTAATGTGTGAGATTGTGCGGCACATTAAAACTGGTCCTGCAGTCACATGTCCCAGGAGGCTGCAGGTGGGCAGGAGGTTAGGACGACTGACATCATTCTCACCTAGGCAAGAATTGAGGAAGTAGAAGGTCCGAAATGTAGCAGATCCCTGATAAAAAAAAAAAAAAAAAGCTTCAAATATGTTAGGGGTGGAGGTAGTGGAGTAGAAGTCGAGTGGAAGAGTATTTTAACTGTTGAATGAAGGTCCACTTTAACCGCCAAGTTATAGCGGTGCACAAATGTCTTCTCTACTACAAGTCCTAAAGAATTACCCTTTCCCTCATTTCTGAACCTCTGGACTAATACCAAACTGAGAGAAACTGTGATTTTAAGATTTTAGTAGAGTAGGAAAAGATTAGAACCCCTGTCAATATTGTATTGCTGTCTGTGTCCCATAGGGGAGATTTACCATCCCTTTCTGTCCCTGAGACACAACAGGAAGTATGAGGAAATCTCTCCAAAATGAGAGAAAATCCTGTTTTAGGCCCCATTCACACTAGCGCGTTTTTTGATGCATTTTGCATTTTGCAGAAATGCACGGGAATTTTTTAACATGGGTTCCTATGGAACATGTTCACATCAATGCTTTTTTGTATCTCAGCGTTTTTGGAAAGGGTCGGGGACTTTTTTGCATGCAAAAAGCAGCGTTTTGCATGTAATGGTTTTCAATGGACAAGCATCAAAAACGCAAGTGCTGCGTTTTTGCAGCGTTTTTGATGCGTTTTTGATGCGTTTTTGATGCGTTTTTGATGCGTTTTTGCCGTTTTTTTTATTTTTTATTTTTTTTGTAATTTTTTTTTAAGACTGTAAAAAAAAATGAAAAAAAAAAAAAAAAAAAAAAAAAAAAAACGCAAAACGCAAATCGCGGCAAAAACGCCGCAAAAACGCGGCTCAAAAACGTGGCAAGCATGAAAAAAAAACCTCCAAAAACGCTCAAAAGCAACATGCATAGGTGTGAATCGAGCCTTAGGCTCGATTCACACCTATGCATGTTGCTTTTGAGCGTTTTTGGAGGTTTTTTTTTCATGCTTGCCACGTTTTTGAGCCGCGTTTTTGCGGCGTTTTTGCCGCGATTTGCGTTTTTTTTTTTTTTTTTTTTTTCGTTTTTTTTTACAGTCTAAAAAAAAAATTAAAAAAAAAAAAAAAACGGCAAAAACGCATCTAAAACGCATCAAAAACGCATCAAAAACGGTGCACTTGCGTTTTTGATGCTTGTCCATTGAATTCTATTACATGCAAAACGCTGCATTTTGCATGAAAAAAAGTCCCTGACCCTTTCCAAAAATGCAGAGAAACAAAAACGCATTGATGTGAACATGTTCCATAGGAACCCATGTTAAAAAATTCCCGTGCATTTCTGCAAACTGCAAAATGCATCAAAAAACGCGCTAGTGTGAATGGAGCCTTAGGCAGCCACCAGAAAAGTTGTCTACATTGGAATCTCTGTATCCTTGTGTATCTCTTTTATTGTATCCAACAAGACAGCATAGTAAAGGAGGAAGCTGTTGTCAATCTTCACCTCTGCATGACTGGAGATCTGCATCAAACTCATTTGATTCTTTTCCTGTAATTTAAAAAAAAAAAAAAAAAGAAGCTCTCAGTATAAACAGCTCCCTTGCTGACAGCCACTGCTTCATAATAAAATGGCAGCTGGTGGCACTGATCCTGTAAAACTTTCAGCATTTTTGAAGAAGATTCTCTTCTGACAGAATTGCAGAACTAAAACTGCTTTCACGTGACCTTTGCCTAATCTTGCATCTATCTGCAGAAAATGCGGAAGGCAATCAAAACAGTCTATTCAATTTGAGGTTAATTGCCTTGCCATTTGAAGGCAATAGAAATAGATAGACTAATTCAGGATATTGCAGATCTGTGTCAGTTTTGTTCCTGTCCTGTCAAATGAAAGTCACCCTTGTATATGGCCAGATGGTGGTAAAACAGCCAAAAAGAATACAATTAATTTTGGCTTACAGTCATTTGGTGATGTGATTGATAATTGGCAGTGTAGTTTACCATGGTCGATTGGTCGTATATAAGCAGAGCTCTCATTAAGAATGGCAGGAACTGAAAGATACTCTGAGGATGATTTACTAAATGATCTAAGAATATTTACCCAATAAATGATGTTGATATTTACTTTGATATGTAGTTTTCTCAGTTGATACAGACTTTGGTTACATTGCTTGTGTAGCGCTACCCTTTTCTTCCAATTGTCAGCAGGGAAAAAGTAAATACACCAGAAATGATTAAATCAACAGGTTTTACTTGATGAGAAAGGAGGAACAAAGTAAAGAGTCAATTCGACTGTACACTCTTAAAAAGTTGTTTACTAAAGGAATGTTATCAACAACTAAATGACAATCTCTTATCAAACATTTCACAATGAACACTATTGACTCAGTGCTGAAACAAGCTCATACAATGCTTATGTGAATAGGCCAAAGGAGAGCAAAGGAATGACTCTTGTAAATGTCAGGCCCCTCTCAACTGCTCCTGCACACACAAGCACAGAACAATGAATAACAAATACAATTCTTAGTAAGGAAAAAAATATATTGCAATTCAACCTGCTCTTTCAGAGAGTTATTGGTGAATTGTACCTCTAAGCGTTTCAATAAACAAATTCTTGAAGTGGGGAGGGAGGTGAAAGTAGTCCTGTAAAGCTGTGTGGCAGTTCGGTAGACCTTCAGCCAGCCCTTGATGTTTAATTGGCTCCTGCTGCTGTCAAATAAATCCAATGACGAGGGGGCTGGGTGAAGCCCCGCTACTGGTGTCTAAGAATGCATAAGCAGGGCTCGAGAGCAAGCCCCAATGAGTGCCCCCCTCCCACCGTAAGCTGCTCGAAGACGTGTGTAGCTGAAGCGCCAGCGGGGGACTCCGGAAGAGGGAGGGGTATCAAGGCTGCTCTGTGCAAAGCCACTGCACGGAGCAGGTAAGTATAACATGTTTGTTCATGTGTGTTCTAAAAAACATCTTTAAAATCACTTTAACCACCTAACGACCACCCGCCACAGATATACTGTGGCAGGGCGGCTCTATTGTGTGAATCGCTGTATCGGTATGGCGCTTTGTGTAGTAGATACAGCGGGCATGTGCGCGCGGCACCAGAGCCGATGCGTGTGGCCGGTTTCCACGATCGCTCCACAGAGAGGCAGAACAGGGATCTGCGAATGTAAACAAAGCAGATCCCCGTTCTGTCAGGGGAGTACAGTGTGATCGTCTGTTCCTAGTGATTAGGAACAGCGATCTCTCTGTACTCCCAGTCAGTTCATTCCCCCCACAGTTAAAAAGCACCTCCCTAGGACACACTTAACCCTTTGATCGCCCCTGGTGTTAACCCCTTCCCTGCCCGTGTCATTTATACAGTAATCAGTGCATTTTTATAGCACTGATCGCTGTATAAATGTTACTGGTCCCAAAAAAGTGTCAAAAGTGTCTGATCTGTACGCGGCAATGTCGCAGTCCCTTTCACTGCCATTACTAATAATAAAAAAAAATTATAAAAATGCCATAAATCTATCCCCTATTTTGTAGACGCTCTAACTTTTGCACAAACCAATCAATATACGCTTATTGCAATTTTTTTTTACCAAAAATATGTAGAAGAATACATATTGGCCAAAACGGATGACATTTTTTTTGGATATTTTTTATAGCAAAAAGTAAAAAATATTGTTTTTTTTTTCAAAATTGTCGGTCTTTTTTTGTTTATAGCACAAAAAATAAAAACCGCAGAGGTGATCAAATACCACCAAAAGAAAGCTCTATTTGTGGAAAAAAAAAGGACATCAGTTTTGTTTGGGTACAAAGTCGCACAACCAGGCAATTTTCAGTTAAAGTGACCCAGTGCGGTATCGCAAAAAATGGCCTGGTCATTAAGGGAGTAAATCCTTCTGGGGCTGAGGTGTTTAACCATTTCCCTACCCAGCCATAGTCATATGACGTCCTGGGATGGGATCTCCCATCCTGGGTGGACGTCATATGACGTCCTGGGATTCCCTCCCTCCCCCCCCCCCCCCTCGGGACCCGAGCGTGTGCCCGTTAACCGGGCCGGACCATGGATCTGTGTGTGTAAACACACAGATCCACAGCCTGTCAGGTGAGAGGAGAGCGATCTGTGTTCTCAGAACGGAGGAACACTAATCGGTCTCCTCCCCTTGTACGTCCCCTCCCCCTACAGTTAGAAGCATTCCCTAGGAAACATATTAACCCCTCCCTGCCCCCTAGTGGTTAACCCCTTCACTGCCTGTCACATTTACACAGTAATCAATGCAATTTTATAGCATTGATCGCTGTATAAATGTGAATGGTCCCAAAAATGTGTCAAAAGTGTCCGATGTGTCCGCCATAATGTCGCAGTCATGAAAACAAATCGCGATCGCCGCTAAAAAAATAAATAATTTTTTTTTTTTTAAATGCCATAAATCTATCCCGTATTTTGTAGACGCTATAACTTTTGCGCAAACCAATCAATATACGCTTATTGCGATTTTTTTTACCAAAAATATGTAGAAGAATACGTATCGGCAGAAACTGAGGAAACTGTGTTTTTTAAAAAAAAAAATTGGGATATTTATTATAGCAAAAAGTAAAAAATATTGTGTTTTTTTCAAAATTGTCGCTTTTCTTTTGTTTATAGCGCAAAAAATAAAAACCGCAGAGGCGATCAAATACCACCAAAAGAAAGCTCTATTTGTGGGGAAAAAAGGATGTCAATTTTTTTGGGGTACAATGTTGCACGACCGCGCAATTGTCATTTAAATGGCGACAGCGCTGAAAACGAAAAATTGGCCAGGGAAGGAAGGGGGTGAAAATGCCCTGTATTGAACCGGTTAAGAAAAGAAACCAGCACTGTTTTATTGGTCTGGTGTGCCATCCACGTATGGACCAATCTATCGGAAATACAGATTTTCAAGCCTGCTGCAAACAAAGCAATTACATGGGGGGTCATTTACTATAGCGCGGCAGTGCTAATTATCACTAATTAGCACTAATTGCACTAATTAGCACTAAAACGGTATCCACTATAGTGCTGGTGAAAAAATACTCCCAAAATCAAATTTACTATAGCTCCCTGAAAACAAAAAGCGCCCAAACACTTGCTTTGCTAAAACCTGGAGCAGTGCACATGGAAATAATGTTTAGAGCATGATATAATTGCTTAAATGGTACTGAAATATGCGGTATATTGTTTAAAGAAAATCTGCTTTTAAACTGTGTGAAAAAATTATTTCTACACTGAAATATCTTCAAAAGTCTGAGAAGAGATGCATTTTCCGTCTCTGTACAACTAGGTCCCAGCACAACTGAGCACGCTCAGACCTGCAAACTACTCTCATTTTAGCTCCCATGGCTTTTTTACAGGGTGCTATAGTAAATACCAAAATTATCTCTGGGCTAAAATGTGTTTTTGAGAATGAAAATCTGCGCTATATAGTCCAATGCAAGTTTTAGGCTATGTTTCCACTAGTGCGTCCCCAAAGTCGCGCGATTTTGCCGCGATTTTTTACCGCGATTTTACCGTGACTTTTTACCGCGATTTGAAGCAATGCCTGTATCTATGGACCTCAAGTCGCATCAAAGTGGGACCAAAGTAGTGCAGGGACTACTTTGAAGTCGCTGCGACTTGAAGTCGCACAGATATGAACGGTACTCATTGGAAATCATGGGAAACAATTTGTCATGCGACTTTTCAGTCCCAAGTCGCATGAAAAGTCGCACTAGTGGAAACAGAGCCTAAGCCATTGATTCTAATGGTACAATTGTGGCTTCCCCAAATAAATACTTTTAATGTTGAGATGAAATGTATCTTTCTCTGAAATAAATTTTCCTTTGCAACAATGTTGCTTCTACTTTATGTATTTTGTTTTTAAGAATGCTAGAATGTGGAATGTTTTGATGTTTTGGTAAAATATATTTTTCTCTGTCATTTTCACAAGGTTTATCATGTAGGCACTGATGTTGGATGAGATGGCCTGGCTCTCAGTCTCTGCTCTAAAGATGTTCTATCAGGTTGAGGTCAGGACTCTGTGCAGGTGAGTCAAGTTCCTCCCCCCAAAACTCCCTCATCCATGTCTTTATGGAACTTGCTTTGTGCACTAGTGTGCAGTCATGGGCTATCCCCAAACTATTCTCACAAATTTGGGAGCATGAACTTGTCCAAAATTTCTTGGTATGCTGATGCCTTAAGAGTTCCCTTCACTGGAACTAAGAGGCCAAGCCCAACCTCTGAAAAACAACCCCACATCATAATCCCCCTCACCCAAATGATTTGGACCAGTACACAAAGCAAGGTCCATAAAGACATGGATGAGTGAGTTTGGGGTGAAGGAACTTGACTGGCCTGCACATAGTCCTGACCTCAACACAACAGAACACCTTGGGGATGAATTAGAGTGGAGACTGTAAGCCAGGCTTTCTCGTCCAACATCAGTGCCTGCCCTCACAAATGCATCTCTGTAAGAATGGTCAAACATTCCTATAGACACACTCCTAAACTTTGTGGACAGCCTTCCCAGAAGAGTTGAAGCTGTTATAGCTGCAAAGGGTGGGCCAAATCAATTTTGAATCCTACGGACTAAGACTGGGATGCCATTACAGTTCATGTGCATATAAAGGCAGGCGTCCCAATACTTAGGACAATATATTGTATATTGCTTGTGACACTATGCATAGCTATGGACTTAGGGCTGGTTCACACCACAGAGATGCAAACTACATGCGTAAGGCTGCCTGCTGGCTAAGTGGGTGGCAAATCCATCTTGCAGCACTGGGGTTGCTGGTTCAATTCCCCAACATGCTAATGCTTGTGTTGAAGTTTATATGTTCTCCCTGTGTGGGTTTCTCACCACAATCCAAAGACATGCTGGCATTTTATTTTTCTCCTGTCGAAATAGTCTCTAATGTAAGAAAGCTAGTTTTGGACTTTGGATTTGAAGCTCATTGCAGCCAGGGACTGTCTGATGTTAATGTTTGTTAGCACTAATCATGCCCAGGGACTTGGACATTTAAAATTATGGGTTTACACTGCACATGTACATATGCTTAGAAAACTGTTGCTTTGTTTATGTGCATGCAAATGGACTTCGATCTAACCTGTAGTTGGAGATTTGATGCCGGGCTCTGTTCCCTGCAAACGTCGTGATGCACGGGGGCGGTGAGCCCAGCGGCAAATTTAAAAAAATGAAAAATCATAATACATACAGTACAGTGTAATCTTACAGATTACATTACTGTATCAAATTATTTCACATCCCTTTTGTCCCCAGTGCTTTGTCCAATGCCCTGCATGCAGTTTTATACGATATACACTGTTCTTTCTGCCTGGAAACTGGAGATTGTCCATAGCAACCAAAAAGTGTCCCTTTACGTCAAAAGTGGTTTTAGACCAGCTAGAAAACAGCGATAGTAAATTAGAACACTTGCAGAATTAAGCGATAGTGAATCGTGGGGAAATTCATTTAATTATTATTATATTATTATTTTTTAGAATTATTTATATTTATTTATTATATTATAATTTATGATTTTGTGTTTCAAACTTTATCATACCCAGGATGTCTACTAGAATCATGTTTGGACAGATTTAAGTGTGATATTGCTAAGAATTACAGGTCTACAATATAAAATACCAAATTTGTATGCAAAATAATTGTACCGCTTTGAGACGCAAAAAATCTGACATAATAATACCGCCAGGGAAGTTAATTAGTTTTGGGGGTGGTGGTTTTGGGGAAGTGCAATATCCTACTTATACCCATAGAAATTATAAGATGTTGTGCACCAAAAAAAATAATCTCTTCAGCACACCTGCAAGTAAATGATAAAGGTGGAGTCTTTGTATATAACAGCTGTGGAGAATTGCAGGTAATGAATTCAGCTGGCGGGTAGGCAGTGTTGTATGTGTCAGCCCTGGTTCACATTGGTGCGATTTGGCATGGGATTTGACATGCCAAATTGGCAGCAATTGCACAGTTCCAATCGGTGCAGCACCGCAATTTCCAAAATTAGTTTCTGTACTACGTTTGGCGACTTCGGGGTGCGATTTTTATTTTATTTTTATTTTTTTATTGGCATCTGTGCAGTTGGGACTGACATGCAGGAACTTGCACAATTTAATTCCCGCTGTCATTGTGAACCAGGGCTTAAACTGGGCCTTTGTCTTTGTAATTCACCTACTGAAATCCCAGGGACACCATTTCTTATCCCTTTTTGAAAAGAGGAGGTGCTGCCCATTTGCCGGGTAAGTGTAGGATATGTACTTGTGCTTACTCAATGTGGGGGTGGAAGTGGTAGTTAAAGTTGGTGGGGGTGGGGTTCATTGATTTGTTTATTTGGCATCACCACACATTTGCTTCTGGCCCATGTGCACACATCACTTCCTGCATTTGTTCTGCTGATGTAAATCAGTAAGGACTATACAAATATAAATGAGAGCTCCTTTCTATTAAAAAAAAAAAAAAATTTTTTTTATATATATACACACACACACACACACACACACACACACACACACACACACACACACACACACACACACACACACACACACACACACACACACGTGACTTTTCCAGACTTATCCAAGTTTGGACCTCCGAGTTGCATGACAAGTTGTACCCCATGATTCTCAAAGATAACTATTCATATCTGTGCTACTTCAAGTTGTAACAACTTCAAAGTAGTCCCTGTACTACTTTGGTGTGACTTTCATGTGACTTGAGGTACATAGGGTGCAATATTACACAGGCATTCCCAGAAGTTGGGGCCAAGTTGCAGCAGCAAAGTGGCAGCAAAATAGTGTGACTTTCAGGTCGCAGCAGTGTGAATGAGATTCATGGATAATACCTTTGAATTAGGCCCTATTCTCATTTGTGCCTCCTGCAAGTGGGTCAAATTCGTCCCTGCGCTACTTTGGTTTGACCTTGATGCGACTTAAGGTCCACATACCGCAAGATTACACAGGCATTGGTTGCACAAGTGCAGATGGGGCCCTAATTCAAAGGTGTTATCAATGAATCTCATTATTTTAATTTTTATTATTATACAGGATTTATATAGTGCCAACAGTTTACGCAGCACTTTAGGTTCCTTTCACACTTGGCCGACTTTTCATGCAACTTGAGGTCCAAAGGCCCCTTTCACACTTGTGCGACCTGAAAGTCCTGCGATTTTGCAGCGCTTTTTGCCCCAAATTTGATGCGATTCTAAGCAATGGCTGTGTAGTCTATCGAAGCAGGAGTCGCAGGACAAGTCGCACAAGTGTAAAAAGGGGCCTTAGGGCCGGTTCACACTGCTGTGCTGTGCGACATCGGATGTCCCGCACTGCAAATCACATGCAATATCTGTGTGATGCGAACTCAGCCATACATAATGTATGGCTGAATTTGCATTGCATTCGGACCAAACTCGCACAGGACCCTTTTTTCGGTCCACACCCATGCGATCCGATTCCTGTCTGAGTTTGCAGCTCGTTCTGCGATATGCAAACTGATTTGAGGGTGTCATTAGCTTTCTACTGACACTCTCAGCAGTTCGCATATGGCAGTGTGAACTGTGAAGCCCCATTGACTTCCACTATTCCCACATATGCCGATTTGACAGGCATGTTCGCCGGCAATAGTGCGAGTTTCCATCTGCATCTACGCCCAGTTTCGGAGAGTTGAAGTCCTAATTGGCCTTAATTGGGCGCTATTTTCCGGAACTGCAGGATCATATATTAGCGATATAGTAAATGATCCCCATAGTCTCTAAGTAGAGCATTTTTACTTTCAGTGCACAAAAAAAACCAAACCATTACAACGAGGAGGGGGTCTTTTAATGCAAATTTGAGGGCCGCATTAAAGCTGTACGTGGTTTTATGGAACAGTGTGATTTTTATTGACAGTCTGATTGACAGCGACCAAGGGCAGGGCATATTTGACTGTGGAATTTTTTTTTTCTTTTGGAATTAGCTCAGCTTGCATACAGCAGCAGCATCCCAATCTGATGCTATTCAGTTTAAAAAAAAAAAAAGTTTTTTACAGTGGCACATGTCAGAAATTGTCCAGGAGTTCTCGGTAACTTTCCCTGTTCTGGCCAATGCAAAACTGTCCTGTCGTTGGCTAATATCAGGTTCTAGTTAGGAATTAGGAAACTGCAGAGCAGTGTAATAGTGGCCAGCAGAAGGACATTTTCAACATGGGAGACAATGGATGACACAGCAGTATAAAATTTGCCAGCAGCAGGATGAGTTTAAATAGTAAGGCTAGGCCCAAACAACCAGCACAGTACAGGGCTTTACTACAAGATATAAGATACTGCAGAGGATATAGCAGTGTAAAACTGGCAAGTAGCTGGACCTTTTTAATCAGAGATAATACTGCAAACAATACTAGAGACAAATAATGCAGGCAGGGGTTTTAATAAAGAAAAAAAAAGACAACAGATGATACAGTAATATAAAAGTGGTCAACAGCAAGACAATTTTTTTTTTTGTCACTTCAGTCGACCGTTTTGAGAGGCTTAAATCAACTTTGCAGTTCATTTATCTTCCATCCCTCTCTCCTTTGTCTCATCATCGTGACACTTTGCCATATCAAAAAATAGTTAAAACCAAGCATACATAGCCGATTAACAGTGTTACATTCTTCTCCATATATCCCAACCACCCCCCTCTCCCACCTTACTCCCACCCTATCCCCATCTCTCCAAGGTCTAGTTTATCCAACTCTCCTTCTCTAATCTAAGGCTTTCAGTTCTTTAATGTAGCACCACATTTTTAAAAAATTTTTCCAGCGTTCCCACTCCGCTAAGTTCACACTTCAACAGCAAGACAATTTTAATGAGCAAGTCTAAGCCCAAATTTACTGGAGGCAAAAAAGCAAAGGTTTTACGACAAGATTTAGGATACTACAGAGAATTCAGCAATGTAGATTTTGGCCAGCAATAGGACTATTTTAAAAGAGAAGTATGGGGTTTTTTTTTTTTTTTTTTTTTTAGATTTATACTTACCTAGGTGGATGCAGCATTGGACCGATGCCGCATCTGTCCCCTCCACCTTTTCACTGAGAACCAAGCCACTGGGTCACTGAGTCACCTTCCTGAGTGGAGAGCTGCTGACTGTCAGTCAGTCTCTCTCCTGCTCTGCTCCTCCATGCTCACCAGGATGGCTTTGGCCAATTATGGCTCAGGGGGTTTAGAACACGCCCCACACAATATAAGGCTGCCTGCACGGCGGCCCTGTGTAGTGTGTTCCATTGTGCTTAGATAGACAGAGAGACAGTGTCATTTCATTTGAGTTAGCTAGATTAGGCAGGACAGTCTGTGAGTTGGCTGCACTTACAGTGTATTGTGTGTGTGTATATATATGCACCCCAGGTGTTGTATGTATGTGTGTGTGTGTATATGTGTGTGTATATATATATATATATATATATATATATATATATATATATATATATATATATAATTATACTGTATTTAGTTTAGCTAGATCCGTTCCTGTTATCTTCCTACTGGCAGGCTTGTCTTGTTACAGTATTTACAGCTACCTGAAGAAAATTGCTGGTGTTCTTTTGATCCTATTAGTACCACAGTCAGGCAGCTAGACTATTTACAGTTGGTGTAGTGCGTCCTCCCCACAGTGTTCAGTTAAAGCTACAAGTTAGTTTAGTGTGACCTCTGCACAGTGTTCAGCTAAAGCTACAAGTTAGTGTAGTGCGTCCTCCTCACAGTGTTCAGCTAAAACTACAAGTTAGTGTAGTGTGACCTCTGCACAGTATAAATAGGAGGATAGAAGCGGGACTTTGCATGAGGCATGTTGGTGAGTGTGTGAGCTTAGTGGTTTGTGCTAGGATGTGATGTCTAAGGTACATATTACACATAATTGTATCTACAAAGGATTTGAAAGATAATGATGGTAAAACGGTTTAATAGCGTAGATCGTAAAACTAGTACAATCATGAATGGAAACATCGTAGGGCACAATTGAGCATATATAAGCAGTGAATTAACAGGCATAATTCAAATACAAATTGTATAGTTGCATAAGGGAATACATTGTACAGTAGGTTGATATGTGCATCCATAGTTATTAACTCAACGCGTTTCTTGGCTTATAACCAATCATCAGGAGTCCGATGCAATTTGGCTGCATTAAAACAATGAAACATCTATTAGTATACAGACAGATATGTAGAGAAGGGGTACTATGGGAATCTGAGTTTCCATGATACTCACAGAAAATGCATTGGTCGGTGGCGACTATATACTGGAATGCAACATTGGTCCGGGTCTGCAAAGTCTCCCCTGGGGTTGAGGCAGAGAGCTGGCCCCGGAAACCTGTCGGCCACAGCCACCGGATTGACCAAAGTTCCCCAAAAACCCGCCAGGCAGGGGCAAACAGCGAGGCTAATTGACACTTAAAAGGCTGTGGAGAAAGGTGAAAAAAGATAAGTGATGTAGAACCAGGGTGTGAATGGGGGTGTGTGAAAAGGAAAGGTGCTGACACAAACTAAGCACCAGAAAGTGACTAAGTATGTGTGTATGGAAAGAAGCCATAAGAAAGGATGAGGAGTGTTGGAGGTAAGAGTGAAATAGAGTGTGTGTACAGTGTAAAGACCGGTGCTCATGTCCATAGATCTAGGACCTCTGCACAGTGTTCAGCTAAAGCTACAAGCTAGTGTAGTGAGTCCTCCTCATAGTGTTCAGCTAAAGCTACAAGTTAGTGTCGTGTGACCTCCTCACAGTGTTCAGCTAAAACTACAAGTTAGTGTAGTGCGAACTCTGCACAGTGTTCAGCTAAAGCTACAAGTTAGTGTAGTGCGTCCTCTGAACAGCGTTCAGCTAAAGCTACAAGTTAGTGTAGTGTGAGCTCTGCACAGTGTTCACCTAAAGCTACCTGTAGAAGGTTGGTGGTGTTCTCATACTACAGGCAGGTAGTTGATTTTGCTAGCTGCAGTATCTATCTATCTATCTATCTATCTAGCCATTAGTATGTCTGGAAGGCCAACAAGGAGAGGCAGACAGTCACAAGCCAATAAAAGAGGGCAAGCAGACTCTGTGTCTAGAGGCAACAGTGCTGGTCATAGAGACGGTGCATCCTTATCAGCACGTGGCCATCGACACGCTTGGCCTTTTTTTCGGCAGCTGGCTGTGTTGAGCCGCAACATGCGGAAGACTTGGTTGAGTGGATGACCAAGCCGTCCTCATCCTCTCTCACCCATACTCAGGGTACTTTGTCTGGCAAAGCAGCTGCCAACGCGGCCTCTTCCGTCGGCTCAATGGCATCGGTGACTCTTTCCCTAGCCCCACCATGTCCTCCTGAGGAGTCCCTCAAACTGTTTGACCACAGTGTTAGGTACATGCTCCAGGAGGATGCCCAGAGTTTAGAAGGCTCTGATGATGATACTGAGCTAGATGAAGGCAGTAACGTGAGCACGGACAGAGGGGGTGCCCAAGAAGGACAGCAATCTGGCAGTCATGCTCCCCCTGCTGCAGCATACTGCCAGGTTTGCTCCAGTGATGAGGAGGGAGGGGATGATGAGGTCACTGACTCAACGTGGGTGCCTGATATGAGAGAGGAGGAGGCACATCACCAACAAGGCAGGATGCCCTCCAGGGGCCAGCCTAAGGACAGCACACTGACTGCATCACACCCCAAAGCTCCGCATGTGCAGGGCGCTGCTTTCTTTGCGCGTTATTCCAAAAGTTCTTTGGTGTGGGCTTTTTTTTATGACGAGTGCATCAGATCGCACCACTGCTATCTGCAACATATGTCTCAAGCGTATCTCGCGTGGCCAAAACATCTCCCGCTTGGGCACCACATGCTTGACCAGACATATGTTGACCTGCCATGCAGTTCCTTGGCAAGCGTATCTAAAAGACCCACACCAAAGAACAGAGGACCTCTCCTTGCTCCTCATCAGCTGAGATCTCCAACCCCACTATACCTTCAGTCCTCTCTGAGACCTGCACTGAGAGGAATGAAGGTGTAGAATTAGGTGTGTCACAGCCAAGTACTTGTGGGCAATCTGCTTTCGGTACACCGACGTCAGATTGTACCAGGCAAATTTCCCTGCCCCAGCTGCTGCACCACCGAAAGAAGTTCGCTCCCAGCCATCCACATGCCCAGCGGTTGAATGCTAGCTTGGCAAAATTGCTAGCACTCCAACTGCTGCCTTTTCGGTTGGTAGACTCTGCCCCCTTCCGTGAGTTTGTGGAATGTGCGGTTCCTCAGTGGCAGGTACCCACTTTTTCTCACGGAAGGCGATTCCGGCTCTCTACCAGCATGTGTAAGGCAATGTCTTGGCCTCGCTGGACAGGGCGGTCAGCGGTAAGGTGCATATTACTGCTGACTCATGGTCCAGCAGGCATGGACAGGGATGTTACCTAAGTTTCACCGCGCATACTCTGCTGGCAGCTGGGAAGGATGCAGGACAAGGTGCAGTAGTATTGGAGGTTGTTCCGCCACCACGCCTCCAAAATGCCACTACTAATGATTGTGACACACCTCTCTCCTCCACCCCCTCCTCTTCTTCTTCCTCCATGGCCTCTTCCTGTGCTTTGTCCTTGGAACCAGCGGTGCTCCGTAGCCGTTCAAGGGGTTACGCAAGTATGCAGGCCAAAAGATGCCATGCGGTGCTTGAGCTGGTGTGCTTGGGGGACAGGAGCCACACTGGGGCAGAGGTTCTGTCAGCTCTGCAGGGGCAGGTTTCAGAGGTGGTTGACGCCACGTCAAATTAAGGCAGGAATGGTGGTTTGCGACAATAACACCAACCTCCTCTCTGCCCTCCGACAGGGACAAATGACCCATGTGCCCTGTTTGGCTCACATCCTTAACTTGGTGGTGCAGCGGTTCTTGGGCAGGTACGCGGGCTTACAGGATGTCCTGAGGCAGGCCAGGAAAGTCTGTGTGCATTTCCACCGATCATATAATGCCAGTGCTCGGCTGACAGACCTCCAAAAGGAGTTGAACTGCCTAATCTGTGACATGCCCACCAGGTGGAACTCAACGTTGGCCATGCTGCAGAGACTGCACATGCAGCAGAGGGCCATCAATGAGTACCTGTGCGACTATGGCACCAGGACAGGGTCAGGGGAGCTTGTTTTTTTTTTCCCCACGCCAGTGGGCCATGATCAGGGATGCATGTACTGTCCTGTCACCATTTGAGGAGGCCATGAGGATGGTGAGCAGTGACAGTGCATTCATCAGTGACACTGTCCCCCTTGTCCACCTGTTGGAGCACACGCTGCGTGGAATAATGGACAGGGCACTTGAGGCAGAACAGAGGCAGGAAGAGGAGGACTTCCTTAGCTCTCAAGGCTCCCTTTATCCAGACAGTGTTCCTGCGTGCCTGCTGATCACACAGGAAGAGGAGGATTGTGTCAGTATGGAGGTGGAGCCTGGCACTCGGCATCAGCAGCAGTCTTTAAGGGATCAGTCCCAAGATACACATGGACTTGTACGTGGCTGGGAGGAGGTGGCTGCGGACCATGTCGTCCTTAGTGACCCAGAGGACTCCGGACCGAATGCCTCAGCAAACCTACGCTGCATGGCCTCCCTGATCCTGCAAAGCCTGCGTAAGGATCCTCGTATTCGTGGTATCAAGGAGAAAGACCAATACTGGCTGGCAACCCTCCTTGATCCATGTTACAAGGGTAAGGTTGCGGACCTTATCTTGCCATCGCAGAGGAAGCAGAGGATGAAACATCTTTGGGAGGCCTTGCAGAAAGGTCTGTGCAACGCGTTCCCAGAGACTGGGAGGTTACAAACTCCTGTTTCTGGACAACGTGTTGCTGAGGCTTCGGTCAGTCAAAGAAGGAGCGGTGGAGAAGGTGGCCGTCTGACCGATGTGTTCAGACAATATTTTAGTCCGCAGCTCCAAGGTATGATCGGTTCCAGCAACCATCGCCAGCGTCTGTTTTACATGGTGCAGGAATACCTAGGGGCTAGATCTGACTTGGACACCTTTCCCACCGAAAATCCTCTGGGTTACTGGGTCTTGGGGATGGATCACTGGCCAGAGCTTGCACAGTATGCAATTGAGCTACTGGCCTGTCCTGCATCCAGCGTTTTTTCGGAACGCACATTCAGTGCTGCTGGAGGCTTTGTAACCGACCACAGGGTGCGTCTGTCCACCAACTCGGTCGATCGACTGACCTTCATAAAAATGAATCAATCTTGAATCACCACCAGCTACCAAGCACCTGATGCTGATGTAACCAAATATTTTTTAAAAAAATCTCAGATCCCTTAAAAGACTGCCTATGCTGATGCTGAGTGACTATCCTGAGTAATTATCCTCTTCCTCCTCAATGATCACGCTGATGGCTTGTAAGAACGTTTTTGGTTCTGGGCAATGCCACCAGTGCCTAAGGCCCAATTTTTCAGCCCCTGTTTAACAGGGGTGTGTAATTACAATTTTTGATGCAATACTTTGCAGCAGGGCTCGTTCCTGCGTTCCAACTAGAGTATCTGTGAGGGGTTGCAGTGTTGTGGCACCAGCACCAGTGCCTAAGGCCCAATTTTCAGCCCCTGTTTAACAGGGGTGTGTAATTACAATTTTTGATGCAATACTTTGCAGCAGGGCTCGTTCCTGCGTTCCAACTAGAGTATCTGTGAGGGGTTGCAGTGTTGTGGCACCAGCACCAGTGCCTAAGGCCCAATTTTCAGCCCCTGTTTAACAGGGGCGTGTAATTACAATTCTTGATCTAATATTTCACAGCAGGGCCTGTTTCTGCGCCCACCAAGAGCAAGTGAGGACTTTACAGTGTTGTGGCACCAGCACCACCACCAAAGGCCCAATTTTTCTGCCCCTGTTGGGCATGTAAGTACAATTCTTGATCTAATATTTCACAGCAGGGCCCTGTGAGGGCTTACAGTGTTGTGGCCACAACAACACCTAAGGCCCAAATTTCTGCTGAGTATATAGGGCAGGCCCCTACTTTCAAACATCCAACTTACAAACGACTCCTACTTGCAAACAGAAGGAGACAACAGGAAGTGAGATGAAATCTACCCCTAGGAAGGGAAATTCTCTCCTGTAAGAGTTAATATGGGAAAAACATTTCTCCTTTCCACTGATGCTTTATCACAAATCCTTGTTTCACAAAAAACCCAAGTTTTCAAAAAACATTTGTCATTGGGACAAAAAGTGAGGTGAAATCTTCAGAAAGAGAACACAGGCAGCAAAACAAATGTCACAGGGGTGATAACCCTTCCCTATGTTTCCCAAAAAGCTTAAAATAGATTTTTTGGCTGGAGCTAAACACGTTAAAAATGTACCAATTCAAAATTACAAACAGATTCTACTTAACAACAAACCTACAGTCCCTTTGGGTGCGGGGTTCCCCTTAATATCCATGCAAGACCCAAAGGGCCTGGTAATGGACTGGGGGGTACCCATGCCGTTTGTCTCACTGATTTTCATCCATATTGCCAGGACCCGACATTACATTAAAGCCGCAAGCAGTTTTGAATTACTTTTTTCCTTTAAAAATGACATTTTGTGCAGGGACTGTTCTAAGCACGGGAAACACGTGCCACTTTACAGGCATACTATAGACACCCCCCAGGTACGATATTTAAAGGAATATTTCACTTTTTTTTTTTTTTTTTTTTACTTTAAGCATCATTAAAATCACTGCTCCCGAAAAAACGGCCGTTTTTAAAAGTTTTTTTTGCATTGATACATGTCCCCTGGGGCAGGACCCGGTCCCCAAACCCTTTTTAGGACAATACCATGCAAATTAGCCTTTAAAATGAGCACTTTTGATTTCGAACGTTCGAGTCCCATAGAAGTCAATGGGATTCTAACGTTCGTGCAAATGTTTGGTCCATTCACAGGTTCTGGTGCGAACCGAACCGGGGGGTGTTCGACTCATCCCTTCGTCTGAGTATAGCCTTTTGGTGATAATGGATGCATGCTCATTCTTCTTTATTTTTTGATTACATTATGCATTTTTACCCAGGATTCTCGTTTTGTAGGCCCCAGTACACGTAGCTCCGCTACAATCAGGGACAAAACCCCTTCTTATCGATCTGGGGCACAGTCCTTATATATATTTTTATTACCATTCTATGCTTTGCGCTGGAGATACCTCCTATTATAGAGGTTTACTGCAAGCAGCTATAATGTGGGCAGGGCGATCGGAGACTCCATGTGACCGTGTCTTTCTTTTAAAATGAATGTGGATCTTCTCATGTATATGCAATTGAACAAGATGTAAGTTACCAGTACTTATGGCCGTTCATTATTGCATGGATGTACTAATTTATTGTTGATTATTTGTATTTGAATTTTATAGATTATATACATCCTCTTAATCTCTGATGAAGGAGACAACACTCATCTCTGAAACGCGTTGGCTATCTCTTGATTCCTCAGTATTCATGACCGTGTTCAATATTTCATGTATTTTTTCATAATAAATTAAAATTATATTTTTTTTACTTTCATTGTCTTTTGGTATTGGCTTTAAAATCCCATCCCCAGGGGATCTCCTCTTTGTTCTTCATTGAATGTGGCACACTTTTGAAATCTTAAATATCAGAACTCTTTTCCTATTCTTTCTGATTTCATTATTTGCCCATGAGTTGTGGTTATATTTTCTGTTTTACTCTGGTCAAGGAGAATAAAGAAATTTCTGTAATTTGTCATGTGACTTGTAGCTCCTGAATCAACACACCGTGCCTGCAAAGATGAGATGCAACCTTTGGATTGAAAAACATATTCATTAACTGAAGAAAAATCAGTTTCTTCCTTTACATTTATCGCCTTTTGTAGTTTAGTTTTGTTTTTTGCATTCTAGCTTCCCAGATTTTGCAGTCTGCTTTTAAATGACCTTGTTTTTTTGTTGCATGTTACTGTTTTTATTTTCTCTTTTTCATCTTTAAAGCATACTCTGCAACAGAAGCACTGTTACTATTAATGCTTTACTATTAATGCTTTCTGTTTTATGCTTCTATTCATCCACAAGCTTGCCCCTAACATATTCCAATGTCAGTTCATCATCTGGATGTGCATCAAGTGCTGTAACAAGCATTTCATAGCTTACTGGTAAACCACCGAGTAATAGTGCGCCCAAATTTCTTTAGCAGTTTTACACTTACATATATTTATGGTCTGATTATCTTCTATGCTAAGAGAGATTGTGGTCTGAGCTTTTTGGTCTTTCACAATCCACTCATCAAGGGTGTTCTGGCCTGACTTAATTTATACATTTCCATGTACCTTCTCTTATTAGTAGCATTTTCATCTCAAATGTTAAAGACTGGTACTTCAGATTTGTCAGGTTTGCAAATGAAAGCTTTGTTGTAGCTGTGTTACTGTTCATTTTCTGTTATTCTGTTGCTGTGTCTTGTACATATCTGCTTTAGCTGGCTATGACTGGGTATCTGGGTTCTCAGCAGTTCTCTTGGTGGGTGTCTGGGCTATGTCTGGGCCCATGACCTGTTAGAAATTATGTATATAGCCCTACAGAACATACAGTCCACAGTCCACATGGGCTTTGCTGCCTAACTGCAGACAGGAAAAATGAACTTTATTATAAGGAGAAAAGACACAGAGTTTACAGTAGAGCAGCTACAAGCTAATAAACACTGCCATCTCCTGGCTAATGTAGTTGTTGCACAAAATAATAATGTACAGTATTACAATAAAAATGCTGGAAGGTTGACAGGTCACACTGGAAGGGGAACAGGGAGCAGGACAGGCAGAGCTGGGAGATTAACTTCAGTGCTTTTGTTGTGAAATTTGAGAGTGAATTGCGCCACAGTGCCTACACCCACAAAGGTCAGTGAGGGCTTGTTTAAAAGGTCATTTACTGCTTGTTGAGAATTTTAAAATACTTGTATGTCTGTAGCTTAGCCGCATGTTCACTTTAAGGGGTTAGGGTGGTGTGAAAATGTTGCGACTAGCAAATTGTCAGAGCTTTTCCCAGCCAGATTGGTCTGGTAAAAGGGTCATAGCAGAGGGGACTGCAGTCAGGCTCTCATCTCCCAGGACTACTTTTAGGTCAGTTAAGTCACTCATTACATTAACTGGTAAGTAGAAAATCTAAAAAAGCCAGTGTGGTGGGACCAGACTGATACTTCACAGGAGAAGTCTAAATTTGCATATACCTTCAGCTGCATCCAGTTTTGTATCCTCTGATTGTTTTGCATTCCAGTTATCATCATATGCTTAGCTTGAATTGCCTGGATTTGTTTCAGGTTTATGTTATTATTGCTTTGGTGAGTGTTTTAAAGACCAGAAGACTTCTTAAAGATTTATCCTTATTTGGGTTTGTTCAAGTTGGATCCAAATTTTTTTTTTTTTTATTATTTGTCTGTTCAGCTCATGCTGCAATACATTCTGATCCATTGAGGTATAACAAGCATGCTGCCAGTGACATCATACTGATTTGAGTACTCTTGATCTGCATGATTGTTACAGGTCAGAACACATTGAAGCCAGAGGATCAGCTTAATAGCCAGGCAACTTTTACTTTTTTCAAAAGAATGTCTGGAACATCAGGAGCCATGTTTCACTATACTTTTTTGTTTTTTTTAAAACTACTTTCAACAAAAAGTACTTAGAGAGGAGGGTTGACTGGTTTTATTATTAAGGTTATAAACATACAAAGATAATAAATATGTTAGTGGAACTTTCTTTATCTATGCACCCATCCCATGTGGAAGTATAGCGCTTATTCTAAGTAAATTGTTCACATTCTTTCTGCTGTCCTGGGGGACAACAGACCTGTGGTTTGCTGTATCTATATAAACATCACACAGGCAACCTTAACGTATCTGAGCTTGTAATATTTCCTCCTCCCCGATCCTCTCCCCATGACTTTATTATTGAGATCAATGGCATAACCATTGGTTCCCGCCACACATGCCAGGGTGCTGGGTGTAATCCTAAACTCTGACCTCTCCTTCAGCCCCCACATCCAATCACTGGCTAAATCTTGCCGCCTTAACCTCCAGAATTCGCCCCTTCTTAACTAAGGACACCACAAAACAACTTACTCACTCCTTGGTTATTTCCCACCTTGACTACTGCAACTACCTGCTCACTGGCCTACCTTTACACAGGCTATGCCCTCTTCAATCTATTATGAATGCTGCTGCCAGACTAATAGACATTTCTGCCACTCTCTGCCAATTTCTCCACTGGCTTCCCCTACCCCCACCATATAAAATTCAAAATACTAACCACAACATACAAGGCCATCCACAACATCGTCCCCAGCTACATCACCAGTCTCATCTGCAGATATCGTCCAAATCGTCCTCTCCGCTCCTCCCAGGACCTCCTGCTCTCTAGCTCCCTTGTTACCTCCTTCAATGCTCGCCTACAGTTCCCATCCTCTGGAACTCCCTGCCTCAGTATGTCTGGTCAGCTCCTACCCTGTCCACCTTTAGGCGATCCTTGAAGACTCACTCATTCAGGGAAGCCTACCCCATCACCACCTAAGAGCTGTACTTGAGTCACCTCCATCAAATCTTCCCCTGCAGCCATTACCTTTTGTACCACCTCCCCTCCCTTTAGATTGTAAGCTTCACTAGCAGGGCCATCCTATTCCTTCTGTATTGTAATTGTACTGTCCCCCTTTTTATTTGATTGTAAAGTGCTGCGTAAACTGTTGCCGCTATATAAATCCTGTAAAATAATAATAATAATCTCTCAAGCCAAAACTTTTGATTGGGGGGGGTCTTCCCTTCATTTCTGTCATGCGGTCACAACAGTAAGTGATAGAAAGTCTCTTCAAAGTGAGGGGCAGCCTCTCTTAGACAGCTTTTATCGAAACAAATGTCCCCGTTGGGAAATTTTCCATCTATTCTGATAACAATCCAATTGTTTTATCTTTTTTTTTTTTTTCTTTACTCTCTATTTTGAGGACAGTGGTCACCAGGATAAATAGAGAAAATGTTATTTTCTGTGTTGATCATGTATGAATAATTGTAGACCATCCTCATACTTGATTTGTTCTACTTGACCGTCTATACTGTGTTTTGCTAGGCCGGACGGCTTGCAACTTTAGTTGAGAGATTTTCTTTCTTAATGCTATATGTTGATTATGCTCTGTATGTTCATTTCTCTGCTTGGCTGTAAAAGGCAACACTTGGAAAACTAAGAGAATTACAAAAAAAATAGAGAGAATGTATATCCCTAGTGGGGACATAGATAGCAATAAAAACCTGGCACCCCCCTATCCAAAAACCTCTCTGCGCTATTTAAAATTAAAAAAAAAAAAAAAGTTTTTTGACTTTATGTAAATTTTATTAATGAACACATCTTTTTCCTGGCTTAAAATCTGTTTAAAATAGCACTAAAGGCAAACCTATTCCTCCTACTGCCACCAACAAGGGGGCACCATTCCTTCAACTGACAACAACAGTGGAGAACCATTCCTCTCACTGACACCAACCATCGGAAATTTTTCCTTTCACTGACACCAATGATGGTACACTATTCCAATCCTCCCACTGACACCAGCAATGGAGCATAAGTCCTCCCACTGATATAAAGAATTAGGCACTATTACTCCCACTAATACCAATGATGGGGCAGCATTCCTCTTTCTATTGACTACTGACACTATGTAATTTTTTTACTCCCACTGATACTGGGGCATTTTCTACTTCCACTGGCCACTCAGGCCCCCTAAATTCAGAAGAACAGTAAAACTGCCCTTCTGCCCTTTGTTCAGAACGTTTGAAGACACCTGTTTTAGACCCCTTTAGGTTTTTTTTTTGGGGGGGGGGGGGGGGTTCTCCCTATGTTCTGTTCCATAGCCCAAACAAGAAGTGAAAGGAGTGAGGACATTTCTGGCTATCACCACGATCACCAGAACAGATGTCCCTATTGGAAGAGTTACCTTCTATTACTATTTTGGGGACAACCCAAAGTTTTGGATTTTCTTTCACTTTCGATGATAACAGCAAACATGACAAATACTCTAGAGAGGGTCAATCTCCCTAATGGGGGCACAGACAGCAATAAAAAAAAACTGGCAGTTTTTTAATCCCTCTGCATTTTGTCCAATAAAAAAAAAAGTTTTGCCTTTAGGTATACTTGAATATACCATTGAGAAGATTTAGTTATATCTGTTTGATATAAGCAAAACATTTTGAACTGGTCAGAAGTTCAGAGCTGTCCTGTGTCATCTCCTGTGTTACCTCAAAGAGACCTCCTAGTTTTTATCTTGGACTACAGAATGATAAGACTTTATGTTATAGCGATCTGAGGGTGGTAGTTGTTTAGTAAAAGGCTCTGGGCAGGGCTGACACCACTCAATCCCCAAAAATGCTGTGTGTTGTCAGCCCACGGCAGGGCTTAAGAGTTGAGTGTATTTCTGGCAGATCAACAGGTATTTGTCTGACCTTGCGGGGTTTCTAAATCCATAAAACACAGGGGAAATGTGCATTTATTGCAAAGATGTACTGATTTTTTTTTATATATTTTTTTGTGATATATGCTTTAAGTACACTATAAAGAAAACTCCTCTGAAAATCATTGATTGATCCACTAATGTTTGCTGATAGATGTAGCTTGACCTCATTGTAACAGGCTAAATAGAAACACTTTGAATTATTGGTTAATGGAAACTTAAAGCCTATGCTGTATTTATGGGACCCAAAAAGATGTACTATTTTTGCAGCTACACAGGGGCCTTGTAGAATTTAGGGATACATGAAGGCTATATGTGGGGTGTACAGTTTCTGGAACCCCCTTCTGCTATGATGTAGATCTGGAAATTGCTTACTTCTAAGGCTAGCCATACAAGCTAAAGCGGTATAAAACACAAAAACAAAAATTAAATATACCTCAACTTACCAATCCTTAAATGTGGTGGATGCATTTGGTTTTCCTTTTTTCAGCTTTTTTTCTGTTATTTTCACTTGGTGATCCAGCCAGTCACATACTTCCTGTCTTAAGGTGGCTCAACTCCGAATAGAGGAGCAAAGGGGGGCAGCATTGTCAGTCTGGGGAGAGGAAAGCGTTAGAGGTACTACCAGATTCGAATAGGCTTCACTAACAAATTAAAGCTTAACTCCAGATAACACTTTTTAACCCTTTCATGCTTACGCCTGTTTCTGACATTTGTTGCTTGCAAGTTAAAATCCGTATTTTTTGCTAGAAAATTACTTAGAACCCCCAAACATTGTATATATTTTTTTAGAGACCCTAGAAAATAAAATGGCGATTGTTTTATATAATGCGGTATTTGTGCAGCGGTCTTTAAAACGCAATTCTTTGGGGAAAAAAGACACTTTCATGAATTAAAAACAAAAATGAAACAGTAAAGTTAGCCCAATTTGTTTGTGTAATGTGAAATATGATGTTACGCAGAGTAAATTGAGCCATCACTCAATTCTAAACAGTGTGGATGGGGGAATCTTACCTGATGGCTATGTATTTGTAGCACTACCCCCAAAGAAGCTGCTTGGTAGTTTGGGTTGTTTGCCTTGACTAAGTGAACAATTTGAAGATAGGAATGAAGGACACCTACTAACAAACGTATGTAGGCATAGGACACACCTCCTTCCACACCCCCTTAAAGGAGAATTAACCAAAAAAAAAGTTAATTAAATCCATCAAGTGTGTTTTTTTTTTTTTTTTTTTTTTTTTTTTTTTTTTTTTTACCACTACTATTCTATTATATTGGCTTTTAAAATTTACAAATGCAACAATTTAGAAATTGGATGAAACGTTAGCACTGGGAAACATTTTTTCAAAAGATAAAAAGTGCATTTTATATACAACTATATAGACAGGACCAAAATGAGGGACAAATGAGGAGGAAAGAGGAACAGAGGGACATTGCTCCAAAACAGGAACAGTCCCTCGAAATCAGGGACAGTTGGGAGCAATGGCGAACAACCTCAGCCCCTCTGACACACCAGGTTAAAGTGGATGTAAACCCTCACATATACCCAGTGAAGTGAACAGCCTCAGATGATACACAGGGATGAAACCAATCTTCCTATATACTGTTTACTGTTTAGAAAGTGCACATCGTGTTTAGGAGATTTTCTCTTCCTGGTTAGCACTGCATTGAAGCCTGGGCATACAGCCAAGACAGCTGATTGGAGGAAAAACGCACACACCCCCTCTCCTCATAGCTGATCATTAAATTATTCAGGGCTCTGCTAATCCATTTATAGCATCCTCTCCAACACAAAACTCAGGCTCCTTTTATCATATGTGACAGAGAACTTGTCAGGAGTTATCAGGCTGATAACAGAAGAAAGGAGCATCAGACAGCTATGGGACATAGGGCTTTGAATAGAGTTAAGAAAACACTGCAGATATAGGTGCCCAGCTCAGACTTCATGAATCGGGTTTACATCCACTTTAAGTAAAGAGAATCTTGCACTCCTTTTTTAGCACAAGTATAAATATTTTGCACACACTACAGTTCAGTATCAGGAAGCAAACATCAGACTGGTTAGAAATAAAGAAGTGCCTTATATTGTAACCATATACATACAGTATAGGAACAGAAAGAATATAAGTCGAACACAATTCTATAGACAAAAGAGCACATCCTGACTTTAACGTTAGTGATTCACAAGGTGGAGGATTTCTTTAGATTTGTTTCACATTCGTCAACTTAAGCACTTCAGTTGATGTTTATTCATCGTATTGTCTTTTGTCTTCACTCAGCTTGTGCTGCTGATATGGACTTTATTAGCACTTTTTTGTTTTTTTCTGGTTATTAAGCACAACTTTTTCTCTTTATATATGAATTTATTGTGTTTATATCTCTCAATTTTTGTTGCTGCTATTTTGTAATTTTCTTTCACAAGCACAATATTGTTTTGTTATTTACTAATTTGAAAAATGATGCTTGCTGGATAAGCGTACCTCAAATTACAGGTTTATGGGCTTCCCAACGAGTCAGAGGGGAAATATCTGCAGAAGTGTTAATGAAATAGTGAAAGCATGTTTAATATCTAGAAAATGGGATGGGTGTGTTAGAATGAAATCATTAATGCATCAAGATGGATCTTGGGATAAGGGAGGAGATGGTAGTACAAACTGCACTATGATCGGACCAAGTAAAGGACGTAATAACTGATGATAGGATCTCTGGGGCCATGCCAACACTTAGGAAGTTACGATCAATCCTAGAGAATGATTTGTGTGGATGGGAGTAATATGTAAAACGTTTACGAGCTGGATTGAGCTCATGCCAAGAGTCTAACATGTTATACTTAGAGATAAGTTGCTGAAATGAAAGCTTAGGGGAACAGGAGGAGGGAGAAGGGGGAGATTTATCCAAGAAGGAAAAAAGAACTTGGTTAGAGTCTCCACATAATATCACTGTACCTAATTTGTGTGAATAAATTACATGAAAAAGATGGGAAAGAAATGATAATTGATGTTTATTAGGAGCATAATATGATACAATGGTTACAGCAACATCAGAAATGTGCCCAATAAGAATGAGGTAGCGGCCTTCAGGATATTAAATTTCAGATGAAAGTGCAAATGGGGTTGTATGGTGAATAGCTATAAGAACGCCTCGTTGTTTAGTAGCTGCTGAGGCTTTATATACCTGTGGATAAGAGGAGCTGAAAAACTTAGGAGTAGGTTGTTCAGTAAAATGGGTCTCCTGTAGGCAAAGAATGTGGATTTTAGCTGCAGTAAATAAACAGATTGCTTTTTCTTTTATATTAAGACTTTGAACATTTAGGGTCAAAGTGTTGGTAATATAAGGAGTTGCATAATAAAAACATTAAGTTCTGACAGTAGGATCGCATACAATTCAGTATAGGGGGTAGGAAAAAGGAAAGTCTGGAAGAAAAGGAAAGGAATTGGCTGTCATCAAGCAGATATTACTAAGATTTGTAAAATAATACAGAGAGCTAATAGCTCAACAGAACAGCGTACTGGGGGGAGCGACAAGCGGTCCACCAGAGGCCAAAGAGCTACCGTCAGAAGCCCACATAATAATGGGGATCCAAGGGTAGCAAACTGGTGGCGCAAAAACACCACCAAAGGGAACACTGCCAACAATAAAAAGTAATACATAAATAAAAATCATACCATTGTCCCAAAAAGTTCCATACCCATCAATGTGTCATGAGAAAGCATATGAAGAGGGATGGAAGGGATGGGGTAAGATGTATACAAGTAGCAAAAAACATCACAGAAAACATTCAAAAAATGAATAATAGCTCGCAGCTATCTAAAGAATTTTAGCGAACAACTCGCTGCTGTCAGTAAAAAGAATAGACCAGCAGAAAAGTAAAGTTAAACAATAGAAAAAAGTTTGCATCGAGTGAACTCTTAACTGGTAAGACCAAAAAAAAGTTTACCAAACATCTAGTTAGTTGGAAGTTAAAGATATAAGAATACCTGACATCGAGTCAAACAAAAAGAAAAAAGTCAGTCCATAGAGTCCTCAGGAGTAGGCGTAGGCGAAGAAAAATGACTACATTTTGATTGCACCTTCCTTCAGCGCCAGCTGATTTTTGCAGGGAACGGGTAACCATTCCATTTTGTGCGTTTCTTTGGTCGAGAGGGCATTCTAGAAGCTGGATGTTTTGTAAAGAAGATTGGAGTTCTTCAGCAGAACGGCAGACATATTTAGATCCTTGCTAAGTGAAGCAAATTGAAAATGGAAAGCCCCATTGATAGGCAATTTGATCTCACTATAATACTTGAAGAAGAGGGCTCAAAGCACGATGCTTAGAGATGCTGAGCTAAGATAGATCAGCAAAAAGTTGATAGGTATGTCCCTGGGAAATCTGTGAATCGTTTGCTTTATCTGCAGCTAGAAGTTGTTCCTTGGTACGGAAATAGTGAAATTCGGCAATAATATTGCACGGTGGTCCATCAGCTTTGCGAGGTGTGAGGGCTCCATGAACCCTGTCCATCTCCATTCATTCGACTGGTATGGAAGGCTGTAGTTCTTGAAATAGGGATAGCATAGTGGCTTGCAAATCAATGACAGATTCAGGTATTCCACATATATGGATATTGGAATGCTGGGCCCTATTTTCGTAATCTTCTAAACGAGATTGAAGGATTACGTTTTCCTCTCTGAGGTTTTCAAATTCAACTGCATAAGCCTGGGTGTTATTTTCAAGTTCATCAACCTGCAGTTCAAGATATGCAGTGCGTTGGCCCAGTTCTCTGATTTCCCTAGTCAGACTGTCTGTAATATGACTGAGGTCTGTTTAAGGGCTTTGTGAAGCATTTTTTCAAATTGCCTCAGAACAGAAGAATGAGCAGAGTCTGTAAATGTCATTTGTGAATTTTGTATAGATGAATCTGAGTCATATTCCCCTTGTGTTGCCACAGATACCTTAGAGCGCTGAGAGAATTTCACTGAGCGTGAGGTACCAGGGGGAGGGGGATGAAGCTAGTGCCATTCTGACTGAAGCCTAAGGCAGCTCTTCTTTGATGTTTTTTGGCTTAATTTTCAGGCAAGAACTACCAAGAACCATTACATTAAGTGGCAGGGGTTATTAGCAGACCGAGTAACAATATTTACCGGGTGAAACTGAGCTGGGACATGGTATAATGCAGCAGAAACGTACCTTCAAGAGCGGAGCTCTAAGCTGGTATGTCTGCTCAGTCAGGCTCCGTCCATGTGCCTCCCTTTTGCCCTAGTTCTTAAGCCGGCTAATGTTGGGGCCCAGTCCTTACAGTGGTGCACATAAGTACAGTCTGAGTAAAGTCTGCATGCACTAATAGGGGCTGCTAGTCAATTGTCCAGTCTAGGTACTCAGTCTATTAGCAATGACAGTTCAATGGCAGTATTACCCTCTCACCAATCCCAGCAATATGGCAGCAACTGTCAAGTTGTTCAAATATTCTCTGGATCTGCCTGCGATATCTCTGGTCTTCAGCCCACGGGTATACAGTGCTCCAGTCTCTCTGCATCAAAGGTCTTTGTACCCCCAAAGCTTAGTCCTCAACCTCTGAGCACTCTGATCCGCGCTCTCTCTGGTCCCCAGCACACAAGACCTTGATCTCTGGCTCAGGTTATGGGCTTGTGTCAGGTCACACCTAGTAAGGTAGATGTGCTCACCCTGATCTCCATGTAACAAAAAAAGGGATGTTCCTTGGTCTGCAGCCTGGGAAATGCAGTCTTTCCTCCTCCCTCACACTATCTTCTTTTGGGTACTGCACTTCAATAGTCCATAGGATTGCTCCTATTTGGGACTTCTATTCCCACAGTCCTTTTGAAGCCAGTGTACAAGTCTATGGAGCTCTTTTGGCTTGCCTGCTCCCCTGCTGACAGGAGGCAGAAAATGTTCCTAGATCCAGCATGAACAGTTCAGTGAGAGCATAGAGAGCAGCTGCTGAACAGTATCCTAACTTGCTCTCTCTCCCAGATTCATTTTGAAGTAGCTGCAGCACCTGTGGCTGTCTGAATACCCAAACAGGGCCAGCGATTTTCAAATCAGCACCTTCAATTTTTCAATAGTAGTTTCTTGAACCAGGTGGCACTGACAGGCTTAAAGAGGAACTGCAGTCTGCTCACATAATTTGTAATAGAAACATATTTGCCATTCTGAAGCTTCCCTCCAGCCACTTTGCATATTATTTTATATATACTGTGATTCTGTATTTGCCTAACAAGCTGCAGAAATCCTCCACTAAATCTGGCTGCAGCCATTTGAAGCTGCTAACTGTTCACTTCCTGGATTTACACAAACACAGAGGCACACGTCCAGCTCTGCAGCCCTGCAGCTTTCATTGGCCCTCCTATGACTCTTTCCTCCTCCCTTGCTGGCAAACTCTCATGAGAGTGAGAGAGCTGTGCATGATGTCATTAGCCTAGGCCAGGGCTGGCCCTACCATGGGACCCAGTGGGCCCATGGTCCCAGGCGGCATTTTAAGAGGGGCGGCCTGTGGGACTGCTGTGAAAGACTGCATCCAATGAGTGTGCAGCCCATGCTCCCTGTGAGACAGTTTCACACTGAGCAGATTGTTCTGCCTGTAAGATCCACTGAGTGAGTGACACTGTCATGTAATGTAACTTCATGCAGAGAGAGACCAGCTGTCAAAATTGAGCGGTGATGTCGGGGTTGGAGGGGACCCAGCAGCTATCAAACACCAGCCAATGGGATGGGATCTGGATGGGCCGCTACGTTTATGTGGCCCCGCCCCCTTTCTTCAGCCCAATCATTGGCCGGTGTTTGATAGCTGCTGGGTCCCGCCCACCTCGGGTCCCACCCACCCCCGACATCAGAGAGAGACCAGCTGTCAAAATTCAGCGGTGATGTAGGGGGTGGGACCCAGCAGCTATCAAACACCAGCCAATGATTGGGCTGCTTAAGAAAGTGGGTGGGCCACATACATGTAGGGGCCCGCCCAGATCCCATCCCATTGGCTAGTGTTTGATAGCTGCTGGGTCCCGCCCACCACCGACATTACCGCTGAATCAAAATTGGTCAGCTGGTCTCTCTCTGCATGAAGTTACATTACATGACAGTGTCGCACTCAGTTTTACTAAGCATCATTATCGGCCTCTCCTCTCCTCTCCTCTCCTCTGTCAGTGCCACCTGTCAGTGCCAATCAGTGCCACCTGTCAGTGTCACCTGTCAGTGCCAATCAGTGCCACCTGTCAGTGTCACCTGCCAGTGCCTATCAGTGCCGCCTGTCAGTGTCAGGGTTTCCAATCAGTGCCACCTGTCAGTGCCAATCAATGCCAATCAGTTCCACTTGCCAGTGCCAATCAGTTCCACTTGCCAGTGCCAATCAGTGCCACCTGTCAGTGCCAATCAGTGCCACCTGTGAGTGTCACCTGCCAGTCCCTATCAGTGTTGCCTGTCAGTGTCAGGGTTTCCAATCAGTGCCACCTGTCAGTGCCAATCAATGCCAATCAGTGCCACTTGCCAGTGCCAATCAGTGCCACTTGCCAGTGCCAATCAGTGCCACCTGTCAGTGCCAGTGTTTCCAATCAGTGCCGCCTAATGTCAGTGCCAAGCAATGCCACCGATCAGTGCCACCTACCAGTACCAATCAGTGCCAATCCGTGCTTCCAATCAGTGCTGCCTATCAGTGCCCATCAATGCTGCCAATCAATGCCCATGGATGCTACCTATCAGTGCCAATCAGTGCTAACAATGCTGCCAATTAGTGCCTATCAGTGCTGCCAATCAGTGCCACTAAATGCTGCCAATCAGTGCTGCCAATCAGTGCTGCCTCTCAGTGCCAATCAGTGCCACCTGTCAATGCCAAACAGGGTCCATCAGTACTGCCTATCAGTGCTTTCTATTAGTGCCAATTGGTGCCACCTATCAGTGCCAATCATTGCTGCCTGTCAGTGCTGCCAATCAGTGCACTGAGTGCAGGGATGGGGCGATGAACTCAGCAGCCAGGCACACTGTCCATGGGAGGCCGGCCTGGTGGGGCACAACTGGAATCTGTTGATGTTTATTAATTTCACATGCCAATCTTTAGTATAATAGGTAATTACAACACTACTATCTACAATAAACTACTGGAAATAAAATTTAATTAAGTGTCAGTAAAAGGTCTGCCGCTAAGCACTGTTATGCTTTCCCAAACCACAAAAAAAGTGCAGCGCTAACTTACTGATCAATAACTTAACAATGAGAGGGAGTGAGAACCCAGAAGTTGGCCGGCTGCTCCTGTTTGTGTTAGAACAGTTGATAACTGCCAGTGTCTCTGGTTGCCGGAGGGGCCGGGATTGCAGGCGAAGTTTTGTTAGCGGACAGCGAGCGAAGGAAGCCTCAGGAGATGCCGCCGTTCGGATCCATTGTGATGTTTGTGTTTGATCGCGCTCATTCAGCAACCTATCAGTAAGTGCAATTCTTTTGAGCTCAATAAAATTTACTCAAATGCTACACTATGGGAGCCCTCTCTGCTTTTATGTTTTGAGTGACACCGATTGATACAGATCCAGTAGTCTCGGATGTCCTATAGGTTTTTGGGAGACCTAATTCCCTGGGCTCGGTGAGACCATCGTATTGGTCTTTTCAGTCAGTAAGGAGAATACATACTCACCTCGGGTGTTCCGTCTCACTGGATGAGGGATTCTTTTTCACTATTTGTTTGCTGCATCATTCACTGGCTAATTTTCTTTTTGCAAGATTTATGGGACTCATTTAAACTTTCATCACTAAAGTTTTCTAATTTCTTTTGTTTTCACTTATGACTAGATAAGCATTATTATTTAGATCTAGAGATATTAATATATGGAGTGCTTTTTCCCACGGTTGAGAAATATTATTTTTCACTTGTTTATGTGAATACTTTTGATGTATTTATTTTATATTCTTACTTTGATTGTTCTCAGTAATTGGTGATTCAACATTCACAATTTTTAATCATTAGCACACTAGAACAAAAAAATATAAAAATATTTTTGGAGTTAGTACTCCACTTTAGTTTTCTTTTTTCAGTTTGTTTTCCCCATTTCATTATGTCAATATTCACTTTTGATGAAATATTAACTGCTGCACTAATTTTTATTACATTTATTACAATAACTTAACAATAATGGTGGAATCCTCTAATGTATGGAAATCTCAATAGGCTTCAATATTACGACAATACCGGTCTCTGATACGCAACTTCACATATAATACACATCAGACTAAAAATAAGACATACTGTATAAAATGAAACGTAACAGGGATGGTGGAAACCCTCCTATAGATATTGGCTATAAAAAAATGTCTTCATCAGTTTAGGCCAATATGTAATCTGCTACGTATTTTTGGTTACAAAAAATCCCAACAAGTGTATATTGATTGGGTTGCGTAAAAGTTATACCATCTACAAAATAGGGAATAGATTTATGGCATTTTTAATCTGATTTTCTGATCAATTTAATTTTAGTTATCATTATATAAAATAATGAATGTCAGGGCCATTTAGTGGGTGTGATTTTTTTCTTTTTTTGCGGGGGGGGGGGGGGGGGGTGGTCAGCATTTCATTCTTGGGCCCAGGCAGCACAATGTCTTGGGCAGGCCCTGGCCTAGGCTAATAACAAGACAAGAAAGAGGAAGTGGGCTGTATGAGGTATTTACTAGCAGAAAAAAAATGTTTTACTATCCAAAGTTAAAACAACAAGGACAGAAGTTTTAATAAACAGTAAGTTGAAAAAATGACTGAAGAGCCGCTTTAAGACAGGTGATAAGCGAGTGGCACTCCTCACAATACTCTGACCATGCTAATACTTTGTAATATCTAGGTAGTCGTTTAACCCAGCGGGTTGAACAAAAAAACTGACAGCTCTGGTCGGAGCAGCTGAGTACAGCAATCTCCCCTGCTGCGCTATTGTGTTCTGACAGGGGGGACGGCCCCCCTGCCAGAACACTCTGCTCAGCGATCTCAGCCATCAGAGGCTGAAAGCGCTGATCAGGAGCCGGTTGGCCGTTGGTTTTCCATCATGCACGTCCGACAAAAGCCAGTCATGTACACAGGCCAAATGTCGGCTGGTTTTTATTGAATCGACCAATGTTGCCTGACATTCAGCCAAAGTCTACTGAGCTTTACACAATCCTTTTCCTATTTCCGCTTGACATTATTTGAACTGGAAATGAATGTGAGTGCTATTAACTCTGACAAATTCTCTACTGAAGATGTGGGATTCTGCGGTATACAGACTAGGTATCTCCACGGTACCGGGCTCACTCTCACCGATTATGGGCAATCCAAAATTCCCCCAAGGCCTTCATACTCCATGTTTCCTATGGTGGATGACTCTGGCACCTTCCCCAATTTGACAGGCACTTGTAGCTATGGGTCTACAACCGTTAAACTATATGGCACTTTCAGAATCTACATTCCCAGGTAAGTGGCTCCATTATTTTCATCTTAAGCACTTGTATACACATCTCTCTAATCTGGGGCCTCTACTTAGGGATTTGACACCTGTTGACTAGCTCTGTTTTCAGCAAACTTGCTAACCTGTGGAGTTGAACAGTATGCAGCTGTGAGAGGGCAGTGGGTTGTGTATCTGCTGAGACCCTGCTGGGCAGCTGTGACTCTTTTTCTGGATCGCTGAAGCGGGGGGGACTTTAAAACCCTATTGTTGGTCAGGTTTATGCCGGTGCATCTCTCCAATTAGGAGTTCCCCTGATTGAGTGCTGTATTCCTTAGAGGATTGAGTAAATGACTGCTGTGGATTCCCCTAGGAAGGATTGATACCTATATGCTGTTTCCCAATAGCATCCTGGTGAGTACATATTGGTGGTGGGAGAGCACTGGAGTCACTCTGTGTTTACTTGCTATTGCACTGGGAAACATCATCTCTAGAGGATTTGTTTAATTATCACTGGAGTTGCTCTTTAGAGGATTTATCCAATTACCACTGTAATTGCATTTTCTGGACTTTTTTTTATGGACACTGTAAAATCACATGTATGATTTTTTTTTTATCATTAAAGCGGAGTTCCACCCATAAAATTTACTAATCATTAGCAAAAAAAAAAAAGGCAAAAACATATGGTAAAACAATTTTTTTTTTTTTTTTTTTTTTTTTACTTTTTCCTGGCCGTTGCTAAAGGGTGCCTTGTAATCTGCCTCTTCCTCTCCCTGGCGCCTGACATCATTTCCCTTGGCACCCGTGCTCACTAGTGCTTCTGGAAGACGTATGTCGTCATTTCCCAGGAGTCAGTGGGCAGCGCCAAGGGCTTCGTTGCCATCACAACGGGGCGGGCACTTCCGACGACAACGCCCGTTGTGATGGCAACGTCAGAAGTTTATGGAACTTCGATACGGTCATACTGCACATGCGCGAGAACAGGCGGTGCATGCTGGTCACTCAGCTGCACCGTATCCCTGAACATTATGCTTGTGGGCTTCACATGCCCACAAGCAATATGGGAACGGCCAGGAAGCAATGATATAAGTTATTTTTTTATATTAAACCGGACATCAGGGGACAAAATTTTAAAAAGATGTGAGTGTTAAATGTTAATGTTTTGAACTTATCAAATGTTTAAAAAAAACAAAAAAAACACAGCATGTCAGTGGAACTCTGCTTTAACCACTTGTATTCATATTTTAATCATATATGTTTGTTTTACCTATTGGATAATTATCATATGATAGACAAGCGCTGCACTTTTTGGAAATTGTATTACTATATTGGGTTGGTCACCTTTAGTGCCAACAGCTCTGCCTCCTGAGCGCTCGCTGTTTTTATCTTGACTACCCAATTTACTGTATGCTTCCTACACCCTCCTCACCCTCCATATGTCACTGGAGCCTGGGAGAGAGAACTGGGCCACTTGTTCACAACTGAGGATTGGAAAAGTCATCCTATCTCATATTTAAATTGAGTCTCTCTACCCACATACAAGGGAGGAATGATTAACTACTGTCCAGGTGGTATAGATGTCCTGTTGGTCTACATAAGATGATGTCAGCGTACTCTGAGCACTGTTGGCACTGTGGAGGAGACACGGGCACCATGCTCCCCATGTAGTGGTCGTGTCCCCAGATCAAGCAATCGTGGAAGGCTATTTTCCAATTGTGCTTTAACATTACAGACAGAGCCTGCCCAGGAATTGCCAGAACTGACCTTACTTTCTGTCTTTCCTGGCTTCCCACTAGTGGCTATTTTGTTTTCTTCTTTGCTCTTTATAATGCTTGCAGCACAGCTTTTCTTCTCTTTTGGGCTGTTTTCTCACTTGGGAATACATTGGTTTGCCTGAAACACCACTTTTCGAAAAACAATTTCTTTATTATAGGTAATTTGACGGTAGCTTTGCTTTGGCATTAGACAATTGTTCATAACGCTTATGATGTCATCATATGAGGTCCAAATGTACCTGTTATTGCCTGTAACTTTTCATTGTATGTGTGCTTTCCAAGTGTATTCCATGGAAAAGTTGTAGGTGGGGTGCAGCGTGGTGCAGAGGCAATAATACACTCAGTACCAGTGCAATGAAAGCACTTGTATTGAAATAATGCAGACACAGTTCCCAAATAATTCACTGGGAAGGCAGTCCGGCTGGGAACACTCACAGTTCCAACAATGTGTAGAGAGAGCAGGATTTAGTCAAAATGACAGTACCTTTAGAGAGGAGTAGAATGTTGGCTGACCATCTTGTGCCCAAGCAGGCAGATGTCCAGAGAATTTGTGAGCTCTTCTCTTTCCCTTCTTCTCAGGAACCTTTCCTTACTGATAGTTCTGTCCCTACTAGGAGGGGGAATACCTGTACCTACTCTAGCAACTTGCAAAACGCACGCCAAACCTGGAAGCCAGGGCCCTTTTAAAGGCTCAGCCTGACCCAAGATGGCCTCAAGAGTCACATGGGGCGGCAGCACCCAATGGGATAGCTTACCCAATGACCTAGGAAACCATAGAGGAACCATGTTCCTTCTGAGTTCCTCTCAAACTGCAATGACGCTGTGGAAGAGCACCACCTGCAGTGAAGAAAGTTGATTGCACCTGCCTACAAAGTTTAATAAACTTAATTCTTTAAAACTCAACCAGTTTATTTTATTGCAGCCCATGTACCATTAGGAAAATTTCCCTTTACTTCCTGTTCCGGAGATGAAACAGGCAGTTTTAGGAAATCACCCAAAGTAAAAGTAATTTTCCTTTTAGACAGCTGTCCCTAATACAAGTGTCCCCATAGTAATATTTCCTCCCACCTTTTGTTCTAGCGACAACATTTTAGGTTTCCCTTCACTTTCTTTCTTAGTGATAATGGTCAGTAGTACAAATAAATGGTTGAATCTTCCCAATGGGGACACAGACGGCAATAAAAATTGTAAAGAGAGTCTAATTCTCTCCAACAGAAGCAGCTGGTCCATTAGGGGCGCTACCCCCCTAATTTCCATGTGGGGCGCCAAACTCATAGGTTTCTATGAGTTTTTTTGGAAGCACATGATTAGAGCCTGAGGCTCTAATTGCCTTCAAAAAGGTTGGGCTCTGCGCCCCGTACCTACCCACTTGTGACATTAGCGAATCAATATTTGCTATTGTCTTCCGGCTTCTCCTTCCTGCCATTTAGGACAGGAGGCGGATCTTAAGACCGAATTAGCCAGGAGGAGAAGCCGAGGAAGCTGCAAACGTGGATGGGGTGAGTGCGGACCTGGTGAGGTTTTGTTTGCCACCAGTCGCCACTGCTTTGCCACTCTATTCAAAACTAAAACAAAAAGAGGTTTTGCCTAAAGATACACTTTATAAGCCTCTGCTCTTCAATAACAGTAATTTCTGAAGAAAATCCTTCTGTATGAAATGCATGCAAATATATGCAAGCTTTGAATGTATTCTCCACTCAAGCAATGATGTTAGAAGTTAAAATTAAAGTTAGTTCATTTGCTCTGTGATGTGCATTCTTGTCATATGCTCAATGCCCTGATTAATGGATTCTTTGTGCAAACATGATTTTATGTTCCTTCTATTATTTTCACAGCATCCAAACACAGTACTAGAGCCTGTTAATTGTGAGCCAACTACTAGACGCCCTTGAAGATGTTCAGATTCCAGCTAAGAGCACTGTGACTAGAATGTGATATTCTGACTTTTGGTTAAAATCCTCTTTAGTGTTTCAAATGATCACAAATTGCATTACTACAAATTGCAAAAAAGTACTATCAGTAAGGGGTACATGTTAATATAAAAACTATTGCTCCGCCCAAAGCAGCAATAAATTAGTTCCAAACTGAACTGAATTCAGTAGAGATGACCATTCCTGTTGCGTGGCATTAGCTTCCCTGGGGACACAATATTGCTGACTATCTCCAGCACTATTAGATTCATTGGATTATTTGATTTTGCTACAAGTTGTCAGTAACATCAGTCTGGTTAATTTTAAATTGGTGTCAAAGCTTACACCGAAAGACAGCTTGAGAACAATATTATGGCCATTGGTATGTGAGATTCATGTATGGGTAAACACACCTCATTACCTCACAGAATACAGTGCTTTGTGCTTGAACAGCCAACTGTGAAGCCCAAGCACCTGTAAGTGCTTGCTTTCAATGTATGCTGCCAGTTTACCAATTTTACAAGTGATGAAACTGAAAATTAAAACTACATAGCATGCTCTTACTCATGCAATGTGTGACAAATGGAAGTATTTTACAGGAGTAAACCTATTTAGCTGTGGCATCTACCTCCAGGTCACTACTATGAGGGTTATTTACTAAAGGAAAATGCACTTTGCACTGCAAGTGCACTTGAAAGTGCAGTCGCTGTGGATCCGAGGGGGACATGCAAGGAAAATAAAAAACAGCCTTTTAGCTTGCACATGATTGGATGATAAAATCAGCAGAGCTTCCACTCATTTCAGATCTACCCCTAAGGCCGAGCGGACTTTACAGCAGACTTGGTCCGGCGGACCAGAGTCCGCCGGACAATCTGATCGTGTGTAGGCTCCCGCTGACTTTTTTTCCCAAAAGTCCAATGGACCTAGAAATGAAACATGTTTCAAATCTTTCTGTCGTTACTCCGCCGAACTCAGTTTCTGATGGAAAGCCTGTTCTTCTGTATGCTGGTCCAACGGACAGGGTACTGCATCTCGCTCTCACTACAATAGGAAAAACACATTTTTCTATTGGGTCGAGCGCGGGGCATACCAGGCCCTTAGGTCTGGTATGGATTTTAAGGGGAACTCCCCTACGCCGAAAAAACGGCGTGGGGTCCCCCCAAAGTCCATACCAGACCCTGATCCGAGCACGCAGCCCGGCCAGTCAGGAAAGGGGGTGGGGACGAGCGAGCACCCCCTCCTAAACTGTACCAGGCCGCATGCCCTCAACATGGGGGGTGGGTGCTTTGGGGGAGGGGGGCACCCTGTGGCCCCCCCACCCCAAAGCACCTTGTCCCCATGTTGATGAGGACAAGGGCCTCTTCCCAACAACCCTGGTCGTGGTTGTCGGGGTCTGTGGGTGGGGGGCTTGGTACATGGGCCTGGTATGCCCCGCGACGGGGCTCGCAAGGTGCTGATCTCGCCGATAAAAATGTTGAGATTGACTGACTTCCTTTTCTAGTCCTGTCGTACCCGAGTCACGTTCAAAATGAACGGACTTGGCCATGTGTGGGCAAGTCCGTTAATTTGGAAAGTCCGCCGTAACTCCGTCGGGAAGACCGGTGGACCTAGTCTGCCGGAAAGTCCTGTCGTGTGTAGGCAAGCCCGCCAGAAGACCGTCGGACCTAGTTTCCCAGAAAGTCCGGCCGTGTGTACGCGGCATAAGTGTACTTTCAGTGCAAAGTGGATTTGCCTTTCGTAAATAACCCCCTATGTCTTCTAGTGATTCAGTGGTCGGCAGGAGGAACCACAATAGATCAACAGTACTGGAATTGTTGGTTTCCCATTCTATTTTGGAGGGTGATATTTTTTCAACAGGGTGGCTTTCAGTAGCTCATGTAGAAGGAGAGATGAGCATTTGCTCCCCTTCTTGGCAAGAGAAGCTTTTTGGGAAATTCTACTTTTCTGACAGGGTCACTTTAATTAAATGAGATTCTTCAATAAAGCAAAAGGCAGCAGGTTGCATCATCAGCTTTTTATATCCTTTGCAGACTTGGGCAACACAATCTCTAAGTCTGAGTTCCCAGCTCCACCCACATGCTGCCCTTATATATAAAGGCGTCATTCTCACTGCTTGCATCTTTACCCCAGAGCAGACAGCACATGTTTGTACAGACATTGGGGTTGATTTACTTAAAGAAAAATATGTTGCTCCCTTTGTAACAGAATTTTCTCTTAGCTTAGTCAATGTGTGGAAAAATGACTTTTCAAAGAATCCCCAATCATAGGCAGGGATGATATAAATGGCAGGCAGCGCATGATGTATCAGTGGCTCCAGCTGCAAACTATGTACCAACATGCATGACCCTGCCAATGCACTGACTTGTACTACCATGCTCGCCACCAGTCCACCAAAACACACTTTTTGTACTCACCTCCACTGCAACAACACACACTTTTGTACTCGCCTCCACTGCAATAACACACACTTTTGTACTCACCTCCACTGCAACAACACACACTTTTGTACTCACATCCACTGCACCAACACACACTTTTGTACTCACCTCCACTGCAACAACACTCATTTCTGTACTCACATCCACTGCACCAACACACACTTTGGCAATTTCCATCAATGTGCACCAGTGGACCTACCACACACTTAATGGCAAACTTTACCCCCCACCCCTCTTTTTGTTTTTTTAAATCACTGCTCACTGGGTTGTGGATTTTGCAAATTTCAGATATTTACTCACCCAGAGAATCCAGCGTTGTCCGTTTTTTCTACCACAGATTGGGTACCATGCCGCTACATTCTTTGTGACATTACTGGGAGACTGCAGGCTCTTCCAGGCTCAGCCTGCAGGCCTCCACCCCACCTGTTATGTGAATGAATAGAAATGTCTCCTGGGAAATGTTACGTGCATATCCAAGGAGACACAGGGAACACAATGCACATCATTCGTCTAGGCACATCATTTGCAGGTCCTGAACACTTTACATGAAAAATAAGGATAAAATAAACACTATTTCTGTAGTGGAGTGGAGGGAAGTTTGTTTTGAGGGTGAAGCTCTGCTTTAATCATTTGCAGCTACTGCATCAACACAATCTTCTTTATTCTTTGGCAGTACCCCAAAGAGCATTTATTCACTCTCCACAACTGCACCAAAGAGCAAGTACCAATGGGGCGACACACTAGTACACTACTGCACCAAAGAGCAAGTACCACTGCCACCACTGGTGCGACACACTAGTACACTACTGCACCAACGGGCACTTACTCACTCTACAACGGTGAATTTGTATGCACATCTGTATAAATTCTGTTCAACGCTATTCCTAGTACTCTTTAAAATAAATAAAATGCAAAAATCTCTTAATTGGATATTTTGACACAAAAAAACAGCACCAATCAATAACTAAAACATCCGTATCGAGAGGGCTGAATTATTAATTGCAGTTGTAGAATGGTTCAAGAATAAATTAATTAACAAGGTAAATAAATAAATACAGAAATTCTCAATGGGGAAAAGGGCCCTATTTAAAATGCAGTTAATGGAAAATAGACAGCACACATACAATGCATCCATTCATGAAGGAAAGGCTTGTGCAGTTCTGTCAAATGAATTAAACAGTTTGTCATCTGCGCCTATTAATGTCCCTAGGTAGCACAAAAGAATATTTCAATAAAAGCTATTAAGAAGCTAGAAGAGGTCTCCAATTAATAAAAGGAAAAGATAACAGCATTTCTGTGCCAAAAAAGCTTCAAACACATCAGCGCATACCTTTCTTATTCTAACAAAACCCTCTGCATTTGTTTCGTAAGTAAAGAACGCACTTTGTTCTGATAAATATTCATAAGCATTGCCTGTGTTTCGAAAATCGCAACAAGTTGAAGGCAGTGAAAGTAGAAATTTATTTCAATTTGACCTTATTATGGTACTGAGGGCATTGTAAATATGCAAGGGGTGTATATTTCAAGACTGGAATTTGTAACCCTTATATTTTATATATTGTGGAGCATTCACCATTCTGGGTGAAATTGAGTGCCATAGACTATTCATTTTCTCATATATCCCCATATGAAAGGACTATTCATAGAAAATTGGTATTCTGAAATAGCATAATATGCACATTACTGGGTCAGGATCTTTAGATCACTTCAGTAAAAGAACAATTCAGTTTAAAACATTTCTGGATATTTTAGGGTGTTATATACTATAGTTATTTCGCATTTCCTTTTCATACATTTTTGTGTTGTAATGATTTATTGGCCTTATTTAGAGAAAATATAAAGTGGGTGGTTAAATGTAGCCACACACTTATGACGCCTTGCGTACAATCCAGGCTGGACTAGTGGCCAGTATTTCTCTGTGCTTTAACTGCTGAAAGAGTTAATGTTGGTTTTGAGAGAAAGGTGTCAGAACAAACAGGGCATCACAGTTTGTTGTGTATGGGGCTGCGTAGCCACAGACCAGTCAGGGTGCCCATGCTGACACGTATCCACAGCCAAAAGTGCCTACAATGGGCATGTGAGCATCAGAACTGGACCATAGAGGAACAATAAAAGGTGGCCTGGTCTGATAAATTTAAGAATTGTTTGCGGTTGATTGGCCTCCAAATTCTTCAGACCTCATTTAAATTGAGCATCCGTGGGTTGTGCTGGAAAAAGAAGTTTGAGACCCCACCTCGCAACTTACAGGACTTAAAGGATCTGCTACTGATGACTTGCTGCCAGATACCACAGCATACCTTCAGAGGTCTAGTGGAGTCCATGCCTTGACAGGTTATGGTGGGTGGTCATAATGGTATGGCTGATCAGTGTATATATGACTGTTCTGGAAGAAACAGGAAGAAAATGTATGTTACTAAGGGCGTTTATTATAGAATGCAATAGCCAGCAGAATGGAATTGTCTGTTGCACAGGGACTTGAGGGCTCTCAGACAAAGGGGCTAGGTTTAGGTCTTCAAATGTAAACTTAGTAAAAGCAACCCAGTTCTGCACTCAGGAATAGAATGACTCAGACAAGTCTTTATGGGTTACTTCTGCTGGCTATATTGGAGCCCTTTAAATCTGTTAGTGTGAAAAATGATGAAAATGACCGAGAGTGTGGGGTTCAACAGCAGTTTAGTGTAAATTTGTGCTCAGTAGATGTGTAGATTCCTTGAGGCAGCATTGTTTAATGGAGAGAAATGGCTCTTTAAGTCTACACTAAAGAAAGGGTTAACAGGTGGTAACTGTAATGCGGGTAATTCCTCCGTAGGCAGTCCTCCAATGGCAGAAAGTGGTCTGCAGGGTGGGGGGCCCCCTTTTGCATCGGTACAGCATACGGCAGCAAATGCCATGGGGACAGCGACTTTGGAAGCTGATGTCTCCGCTTGGATCAGCATCCTGGTTCTAGCATCCAGCACAATAACCCACTCTCTGGCACTGCACAGCTTGACACAGCATGGCTCTGCACAGCGCAGCTTGACACAGTACAGCTCTCTCTCTCTCCTACTCAGTTGTCACGTTTCCCCTGCTGCCCGGCTCCTTCCTGGGCTTTTACTTTTATATGGTCCCTCCTGCTCCCAGGTGCTTATGGGCCTTGAATATGCGGCCTATGAATGGCTATAGTTAGAATCCTTCTTCAAGACTCCATCTCCCAGATTGCCCCAGCAACCTGTATTCCATTCACAGTTAGGCAAGACTAATTGGCAACACCATTTTGTGGACAAATAAGGTTCTGCAATTTAGTAACATCCAGTGATACAAAAATATTAATAATAGTGCATACATTCAAGGTTAAAACAGGCATTATCAGCAAAGAGCTTAACAAGAGTTCTGGTGGAGTTGTGCACATATACAGTTATCAATAAAGATACACCCAGATCAATGTTGCAGAAGTTCATTTGCAGGGCCCCCAAAAGATGATCATGATGCAGTATCCTTCTTGGCTTCAGAGACCTGAAGACAGGATCCGTGATGTTGGGGGAGCCTCCTACTGTTGTCCAGCCAGCCTTGAACAAAGCTTCTCACCAGCAGAAACTGTGGTGTGTCACTGAAACTTGGAGTCAGTCTATCTACTCTGCATTCAAAGCTGTCCATAGATAGATAGAATTTTGAATGAAAATTCTTAGGAAAAGATTGTTCTAAAAAAGTTTGTTCTTTTTTCTGATCATTCGTTTTCGGTCAATTTCTACTGCAGTGACAAGAAAATCTGAAGGAGTAGGACAAAGATTTTTTTCTCCAATGAATGAATTTCTAACAGCATATGTGGTTTTGTTTTGTTTAGTAAAGTTCATTCATTAATATAATAAAAGCATTCCTGCGCTACCCAATTGGAAAAAGAAAAGGAAGAAAACGTATACGACTGGACAGCTGCATGCACCGAGAAAGGGCCAAGCACAAAACCCAAAATAAACAGAAAATGCAGGGGAGGGAGGTGCTGCGCTAACCAGAACAGCAGGCTGCTGTTAATCTCTATATAAAATCAATTGAACTGTATGCTAATACCCCATTGTGAATAAACTTGCATAAATCTGTATAAACATTGAAAAACTTGTGCAATATTAAGGGGTGATCTTGTACCCATAAAAAGCAATGTGCAAAAGCAACTTCATGTAAACAATAAAGGTGAGTATTGCAAAAAACATTCAATTCATATAAATAAAGATAAAAAATATATATATGCATCCTTAATAAATATTTTTGAGCAGAAAAAAGTAACATATAAAGTGCGAGTGCTATGGTGACCTAAACATCTCTAATCAATCAAATCAATCAGAAAATAAATAATATAGATAATATAGTAATATAGTGTCCCAACAATAGTGATCCTGAAATCCTCTGCTTGATCTGAAGCAGAAACAACAAATAACATGCAAATGAGTGCAACAACTTAAAGTGCAATGTGCTAATGTCCTTTAGCCCTGTTTCACACTTGTGCGGTGCGAATTGAAGCTCAGGTTTCACTGGTGAGATAAAAATCTCCTGTTCAAAGGATTCATTGCGTTTTTGCTCAGGATTAGAGAGCAGGGAGAGGGGGAGGGAGGAGGGGGGGAGAGGGGGAGGTGTAGTGAGGAGAAGTAGAAATTCCTTGTTCAGAACGCAATGCATCTGCGAATCAGATGCGTTCCCATAGGAGATAATAGGCTTGTAGTTCGCACCGCAATGCCCAAAAAACGCACACGTTTTTTGTGCAATGCGCAGTGCGAATGCAACGCACATATGTGAACCAGATGCATTCATATGAATGTATTTTAAAATGTCCTGTGAATTAGATGCGGTGTAAGCCGCATCTAATTCGCATAGGTGTGAACCCGGGCTTAAGGTGCAAAAAAAAGTCCTAGTGCTCAAATAAACAGAGGTGGGGTGTCTGGGGTGCAATTCACTCTGTGTCCTCTTCGTGCATAACACACTAATGTAGGCAATGGCCCCTTACCTAGCAGTGCTAGGTAAACCGCAAAGAGGTAGCTGTAGGTAGCTAAGATTCAGGGTCCTGAGCCAGCGTCAATCCTGTTACTGTCTCCACGCTTGGCGGTGTTGGATAAACCTTATGGCAGCTGGGTTCAGATAGCTATAGTCCTAGCTGGGGTCCTAGACCAGCGCGGGTCCTAACTCTGCCTCCACATCTCAAGTGTATGCAAATAAACCGATAATAAAGGACGAAAGGTACTGGATAGTGAAGTAGGTTTTTAACAAGGTGGAGCTTTATTCAAAACCATATACAAGTGTACTCACATTATACAGTGTAAACACGAATCCTTTCTCCTACGAGCGGTGAGCTCGTTGTGCCTCAGACAATGTGAAAAAGCCTATTCCGTCCCTACGCGTGACGTCACCGAGTTCCCCTGATGAAGTCACGTGATCGGTGACGTGACGTGCCACACAACCAGACCTCTAACTACCTAAGTGGCCATTGCATGCCTAACCTGGCCCTAGCCTATGCTGGTTATTGAGCCCTAAGCTAAAACTAGCTATAGAATCCCAAACCAGAAGGGACAGAATTAAAGTAAAATTCCAGGCTAGCTCTAACTAACCTTAAACTTGATCCAACCCCCTTCTAACTCCTATTCAACTCCTATTTAAATTATTCTGAAGAAAGGCACTCTGGTCAAGTCATGTTATCACCCCAGCGGATGGCTTCAGAGGAGAGGAGAGAGCAGCGACAACGGCTGGAACACCTGGGCTGTGACGTCACCCATAGGCTTACTGTGGGGCATCTGTCCTTCCTCTCCCCTGAAGCCAGCCAGTGGGGAGATCATTTGACTGGATCAAAGCGCCCTGGGAATAGGTGTCATGAGAGGGTTTACCCGTTGGTGGCACTATTGGTCTCTTGGATCGCAGTACCAGTGTCCACCAGAGGGTGTCTTCCAACACCTGGGACCTGCAGTAAGAGGTCTCTCCTGCTGGTGGGACTGTTGCATCCTTGGGCCGTAGTACCGGTGTCCACCAGCGGGTGCACTCCAACAGTGTGGAGCAAACAGCACCCTCTGTGCTCAGGTGTGACTTGAAGTCAATTACTACAGCCTTATAAATACCCGGCAAGCCCTCATAGGCTTGCCTTGGTATCTTTCTCCCTGCGCCCTGACTTTGCTGCCTGTATCCTGTTTGTGAACCTGTTTCTGTCCTGTCCTGCTCTGCTCTGATCCGATCCCTATCCCAAGCCCATCCTGTTCTTGTCCCTCCTGATTCCTTTGGATCCCTGCCCTGCAGCTTAACCATCCATCCTCTCCCTGTCCTGCTGGTTTCCCGTCCTTGCCCATCTGCTGACCTCCCTGTGTATGACCTTGGCCTGGCTTTGTTTACGATTCCGGTATCTCCATTTACTTGTATATATTGTTGTTTGTAGTGGGTTTGTTGTGTTGGTTTTGCACTGTTTATACTCCTTTTACTTGTCACTTGTTTAATAAACACCATTATTTCTTCACTTACATGTGTTTCTGGTCTCCTCTGTGCAGTCCACACGGTCTGGCCAATTAGATCCCCTGACAATAGGTAAGTATAAGCATCTTCTTTCTATAGAGTAGCTAAAATAGGAGTTAGGAGAATGGGGGGATCTGTTTTAAGCTTAGTTAGAGTAGTAGTAAACCATTAAACATAGAGACACTTGCCTAATGATCCCTGTGTCTGTCCTGCATTTAGAAGAAGCTCTGCCATGGTCTCAGGTTCACTCCCTCTCTTCACTTCTTCCTTCTGAGTTTTTCAACCCAAAAACCCAGAGACAGGAAGTGCTATACATAATTAATTCTGTGACAAGCAACGCAACTATTTACAAATACAAACAGTAGAGGGCAGCAGATCCCTACACAAATTATCCTCTCATTAACATACAATGCAAGAATTCAAATGGCAAAACTGCCCATAAACGGTTAGTTTTTTTTTTTTTTGCATTCGGCCAGTGTTCTGATTCCATTTGTCCATACAAACTAGGCAGATTGAGGAATCCCCCCCAGCTGCAGCTGCTTGTCTCAGCCCTGTAACTGCTAATTTGTCTACACAGTTTGATCTGTTAAAGTAAGTTAAAAAATACCAGACTTACTGGCCATATCACCAGCGGGGCCGGATTTCCAAATAGGCACTGTAGGCATGTGCCTACAGGTGCCCTTCCTAGAGGGACACACTTCTGTATGAGTTTTTTCTTTTCAACCATTGTCGAGGGCCAGTGCCAGCAGCATTATGCAGGTTTGGCAGCTGTTAGGATGCCAGGATGGACCAACTACCCAAAAAGAATAGACTGCAACCGCCGTCCACAGTGAGAGAGGAACAAGCAAGGGATAGTGATTCCTCCCCCTACCTTGTCCCCAAGCAGCTGATCACTCCTATTCGGAACATCTGGAGGCAGAGCCTGCTGCTAGGCTCTCATTTTAATTGGCCAACACTCGGGAAGGGGGTTTGGCTTGCCTCGGAAGTGAAGACACTCAGCGAGAAACACTAAGGAGGTAGTGAGTGTGCTGTGTAGCCTCTGGACTCTGACTGACTGTACTAATCTGCAGTTGCCGGGCATCATACCGCATTACACTACAAGTCATACACCCTGACATTAGGAGAGTCTCTTCTGTCATAAGGATGAGGATGACAAGTGATTTTGGTTTATGGATAGAGGCTGCTAGAGGAATGAGGTAAATGATGGAGAAAAAGATGAAGATAGATCGTGAAGGTGATGAGGATATATGTGTAATAAGAAACCAGGGAGGGATGAGGATGATGGAGTTACATTGTGGAGAGGGATGAGAATGAATCTGGAGAGAGATGAGGATGATATAGTTACATTGTGGAGAAGGAAGAGAATGATTCTGGAGAGGCATAAGGATGAGGATGTTGCACAAATGTGCACTTTTCTATGTGGTTCTCAAACCTAATGTATTTGAAACTTTTGTTCTGAGTAAAAATATTTTATCAAGAAAAAAAAAAAAAACTTGGTCTTACTGTTTTTTTTGGGGGGGAGTGGGAGGTGCAAAATCTGGTGCAGCTCTGCACACAAACCATTCAGGTTCTGTTTTTTTTTTTTTGTCAAAGCTTAATTGAACAATCTGAAGTTAGAAGCTGATTGGCTACCATGCCCAGCCTCACCAGATTCTGAGTGCTCCAGGTTTAGTAAATCTCCCCCATAGTGTTCAAATCTAGTGTACAACTGATAAAGAAATCTGCCAGTGCAGTACAGACGGGGCTAATTATGGCAAACACAGTTCCCCAGCCCCCTCAGAAACAAAGATAAGTAAGTAGGACTTTTTCCAGTGCTGGAGTTATCAGATAAGAACATTTACAATAATCAGCATTTTTTATAATTTTTTAAAACTGTAAATGTGAATGAGAACATGTAACATAAAGCAGGCCTTATCCCAATTTGGTTGCATACGTGGGAATACGTTTTAAGGAATAAAAGTGAATATTTGCATGATAAAGTATCCAATGCTTTGAGTCTCGTGGAATGCACTGGCAGATATTGAAAGGTTCTTTCTGCTTTACAGGCATTTAAGCAATTTAAAACTTCTAATGCTTTCATTGCTGTGTGTACTTAGATCTGCTTACAATGATCTGTTATTGATTTCACATCCCTGTAATAAGATGAGCTGAGTGGTTTAAGATAGGTTAGATAAGTTAGAGCCTGCTGTAATTTGTAATTAAAATAACTTTTTGGAGCATCTCAGCAGACACGGATAGCTTAACAAAAGGCATTCAAATGTATAAGACATTCAAATACATAAGGCATTCAAATAGTAAGCACTAGAGAGGAGTAAATAATAAATAATAAACTAAAAAGGTGGACAATGGCTTGCTTTTATACTGACCTACACTCTCATCCACACATAAAACCGAACTCTATGCAGATCTAAAAACACAAATTAGTTCTGCTCTGTAATCATTAATATATAATTGCAGTAAAGCTATTGGCAAAACTTTTATTTTCATTGTGGATAAACTAAGTCCCATTGGGGAGATTTCCCTTCACTTCATATCCCATATCCAAAACACATAAGAGGAATTCCCTGCAAATTAAGGGAATCCCTTGGGGACCCCCAGGTCACCAGAACTAGTGTCCCCATTGGAAGATTTCCCCTCTATTACTTTTCTGGGGACAACCCAAAATTTGGGATTTTCTTTTACTTTACTCAATGTTAAAGGTAAACAGGATAAATAGAAAGGGTAAATCTCCCTAATGGGGGCAAATCATGTAACAATAAAAACCCTACAGGCATTCTACTTTCAATGTTTTTCATTGAAGTAACCAGAAAAGATTACAGAAACGGACAATACATTGAAATCAAACGCCAAAGGCATCATATAAAATGAACAGGTAGAGCACCATGTTCATCCAACAGAAGAAAGTACCAGCTTCAAGTAGAACACATCCGCCAGAATATAAAGAATACAGAAGACAGAAGGACCCCCCCATGACCATAGCACAAGCTTATTAGGTTTTCCTCAGGGTGAATCATGTTGGAATTTCAGGAAAATCAGAGGACCCACTTTTTTTTGCAATGGTTGACAAGGGTTGGCTGCATTTGCCGCCAAAAGACGAACGGGATTGAAGCAGTTGAGAAAGCTCAGCCCTGTGCACTGCCCTAGGAGCCTGGAGAAAGCAGTAATTCTGGAAATTCACGGCTGGGTTTAAAAGTGATTTAGCCAAACACAAGAGTGGGAGGCGTATGTAGCTGGTGAGTGTGTCTCCTACTGGGAGTGGAATCACTTGCACGAAGCTGTGGTGGAAGCATTAAAAGAAAACCTACTGGATGTACATCATTGGATTGTTTATCTCATAAGGACTTTTTATGTGCACAGGAATTATTCATGTCAAAGATTTTGTTTTCACTATCTTAAAGACTTTTTCTTATTTTTCACCTATCACAGGGTGACATTTGTAGATCATTATCGCAGATTGATTCCTTATCACTGGATGTCTGTCATTTTTTTGATTTTTTGATCAGCTGATTGAGTGCTTTTTTTTATTTCACATTTTTTATTTTTTTTATTAATAAGGTTATCACTGATCACCTTTTTGAGGGTGTGGGGAACACTCAGAAGTGTCACTCCATGTACATATGGGATTCGTCACACATGTGTATGTATTGATTCGTTTCATCTTTTTCACTTAAATATTTTCAGCGCCACTATTGGTTCACTATTTATGCGGCTTTTATAGAGGACACAATACTGTTGACAACTAACAAGCAAGTGAATATACTGGTTATCTTAGTTGGAAGGAGTGGTTAGACATTGAACTGCCAATTCTTGCTTGTTGCCTACTACTCCCAACAAAGACTGACAATTTTGAAAAAAATATTTTTTTACTTTCTGCTATAAAACGCATCCAATAAAAAAATGTAATAAATCTAATTTCTTCATCAGTTTAGGCCAATATGTATTCTGCTGCATATTTTTGGACCAGTGACACTAATACAGTGATCAGTGCTAAAAATTTGCACTGTATCTGTACTATACTAATGACACTGACTGGGAAAGGGTTAACATCAGGGGCGATCAAAGTGTTAAATGTGTGCCTAACATGTATTATGCCCCGTACACACGGTCGGATTTTCCGACAGAAAATGTGTGATAGGACCTTGTTGTCGGAAATTCCGACCATGTGTAGGCTCCATCACACATTTTCCATTGGATTTTCCGACACACAAAGTTTGAGAGCAGGATATAACATTTTCCGACAACAAAATCCGTTGTCGGGAATTCCGATCGTGTGTACACAAATCCGACAGACAAATTGCCACGCATGCTCAGAATAAATAAAGAGATGAAAGCTATTGGCCACTGCCCCGTTTATAGTCCCAACGTACGTGTTTTACATCACCGCGTTCAGAACGATCGGATTTTCCGACAACTTTGTGTGACCGTGTGTATGCAAGACAAGTTTGAGCCAACATCCATCGGAAAAAATCCTAGGATTTTGTTGTCGGAATGTCCGAACAAAGTCCGACCGTGTGTACGGGGCATTACTGTGTACACTATGTGCTGTTTTTACTAAGCAATGTGCTGTTTTTTACTTCCTGAACCCACTGATTGGTTGGTGCTGCAGCCAATCGCAGCACAGCCTAGGTGGCGGGGATGCGCGGGTGCGCTCCCTACACCAGCGAGCGAATCACGTACATGTACGTGATTTTGTGAAGAGCAGCCGCCCTCCTGCAGTATATATGTGGTGGCCGGTTGTTACGCGGTTAAAATAATTCTATTTATTTTCTGTACAACTGGTATAAATGAAAGCAGTGCTAAACCCAAAAGCAAACATTTATTATATTGCAGCTTACCAATTCTTAGATATGATGGCTGCATTTCCTTCTTCTTCTTTTTTTTTTTTTGCTCTATTTTCATCTGGTGATCCAGCCAGCAAGTCTATTGTTTTTCACAAGCTTACACTCTCAAGCAGAATGTATCAGTTTACATGGATGAGACAAATCACCTAACACTTGCAGGAGTGGTTAAAATGATCAGCTGATGTATTCATACAAAACCTTTATCCAAAAGGGGAAAAAAAACTGTTTGCTGTAACTGATTATAATGTGTGAGCAGGGATTTGGCTTCAATTTGTTAGTGTAATTAAATCAGCTTATACTTTTATCACTCCCCTACCCCTCAGACTGACAACGCTGCTGTCTGCTGTGCCTCCTGTGCTCATTCCTCTAGAGTTTTGTCTCACTAATACAGGAGGCGTGTTACTGGCCAGATCACCAGGTGAAAACGGCCAAAAAATAGAAAAGCGATGCAGCAACCATATCTACAGTAATGATTGGTAAACTGCGATATATTAAATTTTTTTTATTTTGAGTTTAACACAGCTTTAATTAGCTTCCATTGTTCTCTGTCTCCTGTAGTCACTCAGTCAATCAGAATTCTGTTGCTTAGAGGAAGCATAACAAAAAATATGTGAAAAAGGTTGCGCTACTGGTGAAACACAAAAAAGCAGCTAACATCAATAACGTGACAAATTGTGTGTACAGAAAAACAAATAAAAAATGCAGCGCCTCCCAGGATCACCTTAGGGGTGAGTATTCAAGTGAATGATAAGTGATAAAAAAACGTAATAAAATATGTAAACATACAATGAAAGTGACAAGTGCATGAATGATGATGAATAAACTCATATACAAGTGATACTCGAAAAATTAGAAAATCGTGCAAAAGTTAATTTATTTCTCTAATGCAGCTTAAAAGGTGAAATTAATATATGAGATAGACTCATTATATACAAAGCAAAGCCGTGATTTGTCATAATTGTGATGATTATGGCTTACAGCTCATGAAAACCCCAAATCCACAATCTCAGAAAATTAGACTATTACATGCAATCAATAAATCAAGGATTGTACATAGAACAATATGGGACCTCTGAAAAGTATAAGCATGCATATGTACTCAGTACTTGGTTTGGGCCCCTTTTGCAGCAATTACTGCCTCAATGCGGCGTGGCATGGAAGCTATCAGCCTGTGGCACTGCTGAGGTGTTATGGAAGACCAGGATGCTTTATAGCGGCCTTCAGCTCTTCTGCATTGTTCGGTCTCATGTCTCTCATCTTTCTCTTGGCAATGCCCCATAGATTCTCTATGGGGTTCAGGTCAGGCGAGTTTGCTGGCCAATCAAGCACAGTAATCCCAGGGTCATTGAACCAGGTTTTGGTGCTTTTGGCAGTGTGGGCAGGTGCCAAGTCCTGCTGGAAAATGAAGTCAGCATCCCCATAGAGCTCATTTGTGGAAGGAAGCATGAAATGCTCCAAAATCTCCTGGTAAACGGCTGCTTTGACCCTGGACTTAATGAAGCATAGTGGACCAACACCAGCAGATGACATGGCTCCCCAAATCAACACAGACTGTGGAAACTTCACACTGGACTTCAAGCATCTTGCAGTGTGTGCCTCTCCAGTCTTCCTCCATACTCTGGGTCCTTGGTTTCCAAATGAGATGTAAAATTTGCTCTCATCAGAAAAGAGGACTTTGGACCACTGAGCAACAGACCAGGTCTGTTTTTCTTTAGCCCAGGCAAGATGCTTCTGACTTTGTTTGTTGTTCAGGAGTGACTTGATAAGAGGAATACAACATTTGAAGCCCATGTCCAGCCTCAGTCAACTCCTTGTGAAAGTCCCCAACACTTTTTTTTTTTAAATCAGAAAAGGTTTTATTGAACATTCACACATTATCCAACAATAAACAATGTTCAGGTTACAATTACAGGTTCATTGTCCCCCCCCCCCCATTTGGTTCATGAACATGTATACAGTTTGTATTTCAAATGATCTATCAACCTAGTGCATTTCTCCAGACATCTATATTTCACCTCACATCCTGCATTATTTGTAATATACAATCTGTCATGCATCCCCTCGTCCTGTTTATAGAGACTGCAGGAGTCTGGACATTACAAGCTCTCTCGGGCTTAAGCCTGGTGTGTCTAGCCATTTTGACCAAATACGTTCAAACCTACCCGGGCATCCCCTGTGTTGGTACATGTATTTTTCCTTTATGATTGTTTGTCCCATGTGTTCTACCCAGGAGCTGCTAGTGGATGGCAGAGTAGATTTCCAACCCATTAGAATGAGTTTCCTTGCCTGGAATAGAGCTCTGGAGAATGCGACCCTGGTCGACTCCTCAGGGATCTCCTCCTCCAGGACCCCTAATATACAACATAAAGGATCCTTGTGAAACCTTTGTCTGAAATACCCCATTGAGCGTTCCCACCACCTCATTCCAGTACCGATGGAGCTCGGGCAGCGCCATAGGAGGTGAATAAGGTCCCCGTCGTGCTGTCGACAACGGCAACATAGTGGATCTGCTGCCCTGCCCATCCTATGCAACTTTTTTGGGGTATAATGCACTCTCAATGCTATGAACAATTGGGAAACCTTTTGTGCAACATTAAGGGAACATGTGGATATGGACTGTAGGGCCTCCTCCTACTGCTCACCTGTGATCTGACCAAGGTCCCCCTCCCAAGCAGACATTGTGTTGCATGGATAGGCCCGCAAGTGTCTTGCTAGTAACATCTGGTAGCATTGGGATATAATCCCTTTAGTGACACTACTGGACTGCAGCACATGGAACACAGGAGTGGGCGACAATGTCCACTCACCAGCGTCCCCCTGCGCAGCGACGGCGTGTAAAGTATGTTATCCGGCAAGTTAAATTTGGCCTTTAGTTCTATAAAGGAAAGCAATTTACCGTCCCTAAATATGTGGGAAAGCATCTTCACCCCGTGATTACACCATCTAGGCCCTTGTTGTAATTTTCCCAGCTCAGTATATTGCCCCATATTGGACTAAAATCTGTAAAACCTTGCACCCCCTAGAGTTGTCTGACCTTATTCCATATTTCCTGTACTAGTGACAGCGATGGGTCTGCTTATTGGATTTCACAAACAGTTGTGCCTCAAGGCCCATGAGAATGGTCTCCGCTCCAGAGGCAATCAGCATCATCTGCGCCGCTGAGCCCTTCGGTTCTGGAGTCATGGAGCCAACCACCTGTTGCAATTGGGACGCTATATAGTACAACCAGGGGTTGGGGATTGCCAGCCCCCAGTTGTCCTTAAACTGCTGTAACTGTTCCAGCCTAATTCTAGGAGGTTTGGTATTCCACAGTAATCAACGAAAAAGGGTGTTCACATTTCTGAAAATTTTTAGAGGAATTACTACCGGTGTATTGTGCAGGAAGTATAGCAGCTGGGGTATTAAGATCATTTTGATTAGGTTAGCCTTGCCTGCCAACAAAATCTTCAAGTTATTCCATGTATTTATTTTGTCTCGAAAACGAGACAGCAAGGGATATATGTTTAGAGAACAGTAGTCTCCAATCCTGGGCGCTATTTGTATGCCCAGATATTTGAAACTAGTGACCAGAGGTATGGGGTAATGGTCGGGAAGTACAATCCCGTGGTCCCCGTCCAGCATCATGAGAGCTGATTTGGACCAGTTTATGGTTAACCCGGAATGGTGGCCAGTTTTATTATGGACATCACCTCTGTTAATGAGTGACTCGGGTCCCCCAGAAAGAGTAGCATGTCGTCCGCGTACAGCATTATTTTTTCGTGCATAGTTCCATATTGGAATCCCTGAATCTGCGCACTGTCTCTTATCAGGGCTGCCAGTGGCTCTATTGCAATCGCAAAGAGCAGCGGGGACATTGGGCAACCTTGCCTTGTCCTCTTGAAACTCTATCCGCCATTCTAATGTTAGCCTGAGGGGATGCATACAGTAACTTAACCCATGCTATAAATAGGTCCCCGAAACCGAATTTTACTAATACTGCCCATAAGTATCTCCAGCTAACCCTGCCAAAAGCTTTGTTGGCATCTAGAGACAACAGTGCCCTCTGACCCCCATTATCTGCTTGCATTTGCATGTTTAGGAACAACCTCCTCAGATTAGTGGCCGTGGACTTTTGTGGCATGAAGCCAGCCTGATCCTGGTGTATAATGGAGGAGATAATCCCGTTGACCCGAAGCACCAAGACCTTGGCAAGGATCTTTACGTCACTCTGGAGTAACGAAATAGGTCTGTAGGAGCCAGGGTCAACCGGATCCTTCCCCTGTTTAAGAAGTAAAATTACATTTGCTCTTGCCATAGAGTCTTCCTGCTTCCAGGCAAGCATTAAAAACCTTTAACAATTCAGGAAGTATCTGCTCTTCATATTGACTAAATACCTCCATAGGGAGGTCGTCCTCCCCGGTGCCTTACATGTGGGAAAAGAGCAGGCCGCCATACAAAGCTCCTCTAGAGTCATTGGAGCATCCAATTGTTTTTGAGCTGCTGCAGACAATGAAGGTAAATCAATTTTTGACATGTATGCGGTTAGATCTGCATCCGAGTAAGCATCCCTCGGCCTATAAAGGTCACCATAAAAGGATGCCAGCTCGGATATAACGACCTCCGAAGAATTAACTACTTTCCCATTGGCAGCACGAATAGCTCCAATGGCCGGTGATTGTTGTTGGGATCGTGCAATTTTTGCAAGCAGACGGCCCGTCTTTTCCCCCTCCTCGTAGAACGCCAGCTTTGTAAAGAACCTTTTTCATTCCGCAGTGGAGGATCTCAGACGGTCCAAGGAATCCTGGGCCGACATCCATGCCTCCCTAGCAGAGTCAGTAGGATCAGTTACATAGGTTAGTTCTAATTGTTTCACCAAGTCCCCCGCCTGTTCCATCAGGACCGAGGAGTTGTGTTTGACCTGTTGTATTTCTTGAATAAAAATCCCTCTTAAATATGCTTTAAAGGTTTCCCACAGCTGTGATACCTCTCTGGAGAACGGAGGGGGCACATATACAAAGGCTAATATCAATGTGATTGTATATAATTTACAGTGCAGAAAAACAAATCTACCAGATATGTCTAACAGGGAGTCCAATTCCTGGTATACTAGGGCTTTATGGATCAATACACTTACTCCACGAGAAAATGCAGAGTAAGTGGAGTGCTAGGCCTTACCGACCCAAGCGTATTGTAGGAAACTGACCGTATCGGTCCGCAGGTGGGTCTCCTGCAGGCCAATTATGGCCAGGTGGAACTTCCGTAGTCCAGCTGAAATCATAGATCTTTTCAGTGGATCATTCACTCCCCGGACGTTCCAGGACACTGTGGGTGTATCAGACATTGCAAATATCTATACCATTTCTTATAAGTGTAGCAAGGTCCTGTAGTACTGGGTGATGTACCCGAGGACTTCCAACATGCAGTCCGTGCATAAACTGGAATGGACAACCAGCAGTGTGGAACACGAGATGAGTTGAAGAGGCAGTTCATGTAGTGGAGAAGCATCAAATTTCCGTGAGAGAGTTGTAAACTCAAATGCAGAGTAAAGCGAACCAAGTAATATGTCCAGGGGTAAAATAGATCCTGTAAACCAATCCCTGCTGGCAATGCCAAGCGAGGGGCTTCCAAATATTGTGGGGCTCCGTAGGCCCTAACCGTGCCAACAGGGAACAAAAACTCAAGCCATAACAACAGTGGCAACATGTAGAGTTCAGGTGTGGAGCGCAATTGCAATCCACCTGAATGGTTAAACAAAAGTTGTAGAGAGCCCATAAAATATTAAGATTCACTCGCTGATATTGGGTGTTAAGTAAAGGTCCTCTCTAGAAGGAACGTTATCAACAGTGGAATGTAGGCGCCCTCTATGCCCGCAACAAATGGGTTAAGTGAAGTCATCCTTCCTCATTTTCGCGCCTGCGGCAGCGTAAGTTTTGTTCGTTCTGGTCCAACCATCCTGCAGCATCTTGCGCGTTTTCAAAAAAGTGGTTCTGGTCTGTGATTCGCAGCTTGGCAGGGAATAGCATTGCATACTTGAGCTGTAATCGTTGCAACCGTTTTATAACATCTGCAAACTTGGATCTTCTGCGCTGCACTTCAGCGGAGAAGTCAGGATAAAAGGAAATTTTGGTGCCATTAAACTGCACAGCTCCCTTCTCTCTAGCAAGTCGCAGCACAACTTCACGATCCCGGTAGTTAAGGAGCCTGGCCAGCATTGCTCTGGGGGGGTTTCCAGGTGGGAGAGGTCTTGGCGGTACCCAATGCGCTTGTTCCACCGCATACAACGTGGAGAGGAGGCCTCTTTACCAAATATTTCCTGTAATCATTCCTCAACGAACATCGTGGGGTACCTGCCCTCCACCTTCTCTGGAAGCCCCACTATACGGACGTTGTTAGGTCTCAGGCGGTTCTCGATGTTGTCAGTCTTTTCAAAGGCCTGGCGCGCATGTTGTATGGCCCCCCTTACATCTCTGTTCAAATGGGGCATCTGGTCTTCTATGTCACTTACTCTTCCCTCTACTGCCGTGGTTCTCTCCCTAATTTTTTGAATATCCTGGCGGAGGAGAGAGACAGTCTCCTTCAGCCCCCCAAATTTTTCTTTGAGGTCATCCACCGAAGCAGTACATCTGTGGACCGCGTGCAGGATTTCACTGAGCGTTGGGGGCTATCTTCCACCTGCAGATCAAACAGGCCTGGCATGGGATCAGAGACAGAGTCCATAATGTCAGTGTCTTCCAGCCTGTTTGTGTCCCCCCTGCTTGCCTGCTCTATGGACACTGCAGGCAGCTGTGTACTGTTCTGTGTGGAATCAGCAGAGCCTGCCAGCTTCTGTGCGTAATATAGCATATCCCTGGGTTGGTCTTTAGTCTTAGGGGGTTTCTGTGACTTACCCCCCTGTTCTGTCTTCTTATCCTGGCCTTGTGGCGTTCTCTGTGGCTGTGATGTCCAGGCGCCATCTTGGAAGTCCGGAGCGGCCGAGGCCACGGATTCTCCGTGATTCCCTTGGGTCATCATGCCCAAATTTGCGGTTGTTTCTGGATCCTGGGGTGACAGGGAGGCTGCGGGCACCAGGCACTGCGGTTTTGGGCGCCGGGAGAAGCGAGGCAAGGATCAATCTGAGGATCAGCAGCTGGAGCTCCGGTGAACAGGTCTGTTCACATGCTGCGCTAGGCCACGCCCCCGTCTCCAACACTTTTGTATGGCCTTTTCCTGACAATCCTCTCCAGGCTGCCGTCAGCCCTGCTGCTTGTGCGCCTTTTTCTTCCACACTTTTCCCTTCCACATAACTTTCTATTATGTGCTTTGATACAGCACTTTGGGAACATCCAGCTTCTTTTGCAATTACCTTTTGAGGCTTTCCCTCCTTATGGAGGGTGTCAATAATGGTTTTCTGCACAACTGTCAGGTCAGCGGTCTTTCCTATGATTGTAATTCCTACTGAACCAGACTGAGAGACCGTTTAATGGCTCAGGAACCCTTTGCAGGTGTTATGGCTTAATTAGCTGATTAGAGTGGGACACTTTGAGCCAAGAATATTGCACCTTTTTCACAATATTCTAATTTTCTGAGATTGTGGATTTGGGATTTTCATGAGCTGTAAGCCATAATCATCACAATTATGACAAATCACAGCTTGAACTATCGTGCTTTGCATGTAATGAGTCTATCTCATATATTAGTTTCACCTTTTTAGTTGCATTAGTGAAATAAATGAACTTTTGCATGATATTCTGATTTTTCGAGTATCGCCTGTATGCATGACACAAACAAATGCTAAAATTGCATGTGGACATAAGGCACAAGCTAATCAAGATGGTAATGAGTCTATATTGGACAAAACACATCCCTGAACTCCTCCCTGTATAGTCTATTAGAGAGGGCAGTAGAAGATGTTTCTTCTAATGATGACAAATGTGAGAGAAACGGCTTCCTCATGCAGCGATCACAGGTGTACATCTAAGACAACAGAGGGAATGGATACTCTTACCCCAAAGTGTGGACACACACGCTGGACGGCAGTGGGTCAATCGAGCATAGGACAATCATTTCCACAGGATGTGGATGTGGGAAAACTGAAGTACTCCCACATAGAGGAGTTTATCTCCCATGGTTGAGGCAGCTCACAGGAAGGAACAAGGACACTGGATTCCTGGCAGGACCAACAGGTGTTTGTAGGTATCCCTGTACTTAGTGCTTAGTCTGAAAAAGAAAAACTAATGCAGCCACCACATCTGGGGATTTCTACAGAACACCAGTTTTCATATTGCTGAAAGAGACATCAGAGGAAATCACCAGCTGGAATCTCTGCTGAGAAACATCCACCATTGATCCCCTTCGAAGCAGACACAGCTGGAGTCTCTGCTGGGAAATGTACACCATTGATCCCCTTCAATGCGGACGCAGGCATATACCATCCTACTGCAAAGGTCCCAGTTGGAGAACCTGTGGAAACGATTGTCCTATGCTTGATTGACCCACCACCGTCTGGCGTGTGTGTCCACATTTGTCATCATTAGAAGAAACATCTTCTACTGCCCTCGCTAATAGACTATACACCACTATATAGAGAAGTTCAGGGATGTGCTTTTGTTCAATATAGACTCATTGACATCTTTATTAGCTTGTGCCTTATGTCTACATGCAATTTTAGCATTTGTTTGTGTCATGCATATATGAGTTTATTCATCATCATTCATGCATTTGTCACTTTCATTGTATGTTTACATATTTTATTACGTTTTTTTATCATTTTATATCATTTATCATTCATCACTTGAATACTCACCCCTGAGGTGATCCCTAAGCGCAACATTTTTTATTTGTTTTTCTTAGAGGAAGCATGCTTATTTACAGTATATGATTAATTTTCTTTCGTTCAACCAGCTGGTTGAACAAAAAAAATTGATCGATTACCCCATCCACACATTTGAGCTGGCGGCACTGATCGAGCAAAAATGTTCCTACAGGCTGGTTGCTCAGAAGTCGATCAAGAGATCAATTAATGTTCAACCAGCCCGTTGGAATAGTAGGGAATAGTAGGCGGGTGACACTTCCTCCATGTTCCCCTCCTCATTGGGCGCCAAGTAAGGGTCACATAAAAGGCCTTGCCCAGGGTGGGTTCTTCTGGGCTACGCTAGGTACTTTAGATAGGGTCGCTGTATTACACAGAGGGTTTGCTGGAACAGATGACTGACTTGGGTAAACTCTCTTGATGCGCTAAATACCACCACGGTTACGTGTGCATTTCAGAGGTGCCCTCTCCACGTGTCCAGCGTATCACCTCTACCTCATTCCTATTAATGGTATAGGGTCCCGCTGTGCACCTAACATGGACTCCATACATGCACTTCACCTAACTCTTCCTCTTCTGTACCTGTGTACAGGCTGAGGGCCCCAGTGGTACAGATCCGCTCTTGTTGGTATGGGAGACGGATCGCTGCAGAAGGAGTGCCAACAACATCTTCCTTGCTGCAAAAGGCTATCTCACCTGTCACATGTACAGGCTTACGACAAGCCACTACAGAAACCTTTGTTACCCTTGGTAACCACTCTATCTTCACACTGTATAAACTCTTGTACTGTTATCTTCATACCCCGAGGCGCTTTGAGACCTGAATCCATTACTCCACATTAGTAACTTCAGACCAGGCAGAGGCAAAGTTTTAAACATTATACTTGAATAAATAAACATGATGACATACACAGACAGCAATCTGGAAAAAAGTGCAGCCTTTTCCCTAACATCCCTAGTCCCTAACTTCAAGCTTGTGCCTGCATAGGAAATAGTCAATTTTTGGTCCATGCTTGGTTTCCTCAGGGAGGACTGCAAGTCCCAACAATCTCCCTTGGTAGTGGGAACTCTGACCTCGACATGACACTGGGGATCAAAACCCCAGCAACGGCGGTGAGTGGGTTCGCGACAAGTTAGCAAGGCCTAGTCTCTCCTCTCAGTAAGAAAATCTCCCCGGGGTCTGGGCCTCCGTCTCTTTTATGGCACACAGGATCGGGGGGTTGGACTGAAGAAAAACCACCGAGAAAAGACACACAATTGACCCCAACCTTCTCAACCAGGGCAGCTTTAACCAGTACCTGTCTACATACACATGGGGTACCTTTACTGTTACTGTGCATCACCATGGTCTCTGATGCATTTAGGAGAGACACGCAGAGCCCTTGCCCTCTCCACCTGTCCAGCATATCACTGCTACTTCACTCTCAGTAAAGGTATGGAGCCCCACTGTGCACCTAGCACTGACTCCATGCATGCTCTCCACTTAACTCTTCCGTACCTGCGTACAAGTTGGGGACCTCTGCGGTGCTGACTGCTAGAGAAACCTTTGTTACCCTTGATAACCACTTGCTTGTACTTCACACTGTGTTAACTCTCACACTGATGTTCTCATTCCCCAAGGTGTTTTAAATGACCCAAGCTGTAGGCTACGTGTGTTGGTTACTTTCATTTCACCCCTTTTTTAACTTCAGGCCAGGCAGAGAGGAAGTTTCAAAGCTTTACTGAAGGATAAGTTAACACAACAGTTCAACATAAAGTGTAGTCTTTTCTTAACATACCTAGTGCCTAACGCGAGGCTTGTGGCCACTCCTGCATACCTGCATAGGAAAGAGTCCATTCTTGGCAGAGTCCATGTATGGTATCTTCAGGTAGGACTGCAAGTCCCAGCAATCTCCCAAGCATGTGGGCAATTCTCCACCCTCTGGATCTGGGCCCTTATTACTTTTTATAGCACACAGGACCAGAGGGTCAGACCCAAGAAAAACCCGCCAAGAAAAACCTGGGAACATAATTAACACTAGCCTTCCAGCAGCATTATACTCCACCTGCCTACAAGCCTGCCCACAGATGGATCGAAATTTGGCTGGTCCCTCCTGAACTGGTCAAATTCTGATCCATCTATGACTGGCTTTATAGGTGGAAAGAACATAAGGAAGAGCTCAACAATGAACTGCTGCTCCTTTACAGGCAAACCTCAGTCCGTGGCTGGTCCTGGACAAGACAGTATTTTTTATATGCTTTATAGTAGTAGGGTGGTCCAGGACTACTTAAACAGTAGCCTCTGCTGTTAAACTTCACAACAGCAAAAGACAGCTACCCAGTACAGTATGTGGCTATGAAGCAGATACTGCAAAAAATATTTTTTACCAGAAGCAGCCACCAACAGGCAATACAGGGATAGGGTTATTCAGCCCCCAGGGCAATAATCCATGATAAGTGTACCACCCTCTTTCTATTCTATGCCCCCTTGCTTCTCTGCACCCGGAACAGCTGCCCCTCCTGCCCACCCCTTGTCCTGCCACAAAGTAATGGGATACACACTATTAAAAATACCTAATGTGTTTGGTGTTATATCCCCCTCAAAAAAACTTCAGCTTAAAATATAAATCTTTAGTTACTGATATATTTATCCTATAAACCCAGCAGAGGTGGAGATCTACATGCACAACACGAAAGAGAGCAAAGATCACCATGGTGCAATGCGATTCTTTGTTACTTTTTTAACAAACAACCTAGCAAGGTCTCATTAAAAAGTAAGGAGTATGGTTTTAAAAAATATGATGATACATATGCCACTGAAAAATTTAAATTTTGTTATATATTGCTATTTTTACACATCGCTTTTTTCAGTTGTATGTTTTTGTTATGCTTGTTCAATAAATGAGCACAATTTTGCTAATATACTTAATACAAAACCAATGTGTATACTGTGTATATTAAATTATCTGCCACATAATAAAAGTAATAGAGGTGATAGAATTTAGATTTGATTGAATTTAGGCCATATTAGCAAATTTGGTGACGTTCATTTGGCTTGCTCTGGGCTGATCAGTGTGGGTTATATTAATCACTTGTTTCATCAATGTTTTCATGTGCAGTTGAAATGACACTGTCCAACAATTATGCAACATTGAATTCATTATTGGCTGGAAAAACATAACTGGGATCATGTACATAAAAATTGATATTTCAACGTTTTTGTCTTTACTGATCAGGTTTGCAGCTTTTTAAGTTAATGTTTCAGTATTTTCCAGAGCAGAATGCAGGCACATTCCTGAAATCAGATCTAATATTACAAAGCATTTGCAATGACCACATAATAAGACTATTCATGTTTCTCTGCTTCTCCCCAAGGATGATATTTCACAATCCTCACTGCAATCAATTACATCTTCCAGCTCTAAACAAACATATGGCACTGGTCCATTCTTTCTTGGTTATTTTCAGTGTCATCTTTTGTTTCCAGATACAGTACCATAACCATAAAATGGCAATTTTATAACAATCCTCAATATGCAATGCAGAATTAGTACAGATATCAATGTTCACAAAACGAGCACGCTTTCAGAGAAAATTGTGGTCACAGAGTACCCTTTAAAGTTATTCTTTGCGCATAGAAATGCTGGAATTTACCAGCACTGAACTGTTGTTAAAGATGCAGACTCCAAGACAATCCTGGATCGCTAACTAATATGCTAAAACAATCATATAGGGCCAGGGTTTTAACTTTTAAGATTTCAGTGACTGTAATATTATTCTAGGTCAAGGAATAACTGGGTAATGAAGCCAAGATCAGGATGACAGCTCTTGAGCTTGCACATGCCATCTACCATATTACTATCATAGCTTCACTTTAAAACTGATGCGAGCAGTGTTCAGTGGGAAGGATAATTCACAAAGTGTACTACTAAGCAGTAGTGTAGCTTCAGCGTGACACAACTTGGCCCTGATGCAAGATATGAGTCTGATCTCTTGAGGAACAGTGCCAAATCCACTATTCCAGATTTACCATCTTTCTTTCATTATAACTCCCTCTGCAAGCCTACTACATTACCTTCTGTGCTTAAACCCTTAACTTTTCTTAACTACCCCTATAGTTAACCCTCCAACTGTAATGCCCTTTACCTTGCATCCAGGAGAAGAAATTTAGCCATATACTTGTACAATGTAATAGTGATAGAGAAAGTACATAATGGTTAGATTCGCCCTACAGGTCCCCAAGGGGCAGGAACCATGCTGCAACATTTGCTGTTTGAGGATTGATGCTGTTCCATTTAACTCTGTTGCCCACAAGTTCCTTATGTTAAATACAGCCCTGCCAATTGGTACCATTCAACTCTGAGGTAAGTGGCATTGGTAGCATCTGACCAGACCCCTAAAGGCACTGGCAGCATCTTCATTTAATGAGATGTATATTCATGACACATTCATTACTCTCCTCTCCTACCTATCAGCTGGGAGAAACAACAGTACAACTACAAGGCAGTATATGGCAGCTTAATAACTAGCGTAGGAACCTCGTCAGTAGCACTAGTGTTCATATTCTAAATTTAGTGCTGCTGATGTGTAGTCAGCCTTAGCCTAAAATTGGTAGATCTGCTTTTTACACGTTTTCTCCTAGATTAAGGTTATTGCTTACTTCTGCCTGCTGCTTGATGCTTCTGGCCACAGTGTGGAAATATTTAATAGCCTGAGTTATGAATATTACTATCTCCCTGGCCAACCACTAGAAGGTTTACTGACAGTAGTGAGTGCCAATAGCTCTCCTGCCTCTTAGGCTCTGCCTGGGGAGGACACGTGTACTTCTGTCTCTGATTTCTCTGGCTTGCTGCCTGGGAAGGACACCTGTACTTTGAGAAAAAGCTAGGCCCAAGCTCAGAGCCTCCAAGCTTGCACCCCCTGCCAGAGAGTCTGCCAAGAGAAGCAAAGCTGGAATCTGGAATGGAAAATTAGGGAGGAATTCCATGTGCCCAAGAATATTTAGAAAAGCAATGTAAATGCTCAAACACTTCAGAAAGTCTTGTGACCCATCCAGAGGGTTCATGTGCTACAAACTGGCTGTACGTAGGATTTTTTGGAGTCTGCGTGTTGTTCTTCTGGGTGGCCTGTGCCTTCAAGAATCTAACCAAGGTATAATGTCAGCCCACATGACTTCTGCTGGTCTCTAATAATCTATAATAATAATAAAAGGATAAGAAAATGTGTAAAAAGATATTTTTAAATACAGTAATTGTATCTAAAATTGCAATATTAAAGAGGTGAACACTGTCACCTTCAGGCTTCAGTTGTCAAAGAAGGCTCCAGTCTGCATGTGACCACTATGCCACAACTGATATAGTTATTACATGATTGGAAACCACTCTTATTAGTTCAGTCATTGGGGACCAAAAGTGTTAGTGACAGGCAGTATTTATTGCCACCAGCCATGCCCAATACAATGCACATTAATATACAGAGTGCTGAAGGAAAGGGGGTGAAAGCAAGCATGTTTTTTATCTAGAGAAACCGTGGAGGTTATCTGATAGGCTGCATCATGCCACCACAATGAGTCTTTTCTTTTTGTTCATATGGATTACTCTTTGATATAACCAGCCCTAGTGGCATGACCGTTCAAAAATCCTTAAATCGTTCAACAATCCTTGAAACAGCATTCCGCCTTTATAGCAAAAATGTTCAGCAGTAGAAAGAAGCCGTATGGTTCTTGTACCCCCTTCCTGACCCACTTTTGGTGACAGTAAAATAGCCACAGGGTGTACAGTTACAATATTTGGGTGTGGAGTTGCTATCCCACTGCATCCTGCAGGGCTGGAAGGAGAGCTAACTGATGTTTGTGTACAGAGGTAGGTTATGCTGCTCATAAGTAGACCAATTAGAGAACATGAATATGGAAGTGTGGTATTATGTAGATAGAAGTTAAAATATGCCACTGTGCAAACATTCTGTAGATGTTATTTAAGATAGATCTAGATGCTAACTCTTTTTATATAATTATAATGAGGCAGTGATTGCAGGCTGTAGTGTTTGGGGAAGGTTTTTGGAAGATTGTAGTTCCCTAGGGTTTTTCTGAATGAATAGTAACTCCCACTTGGAGCACTCATACATCACAGCTCTGCATAAATCATGGCACCTTTTCACAAAAAAAGCATGTCGTTCTGTATTGTCACATGCAAAATTAGTACACATTACCAGATCAAGCTTGTTGGTGAAAATTCAAAGTGTAACATTAAACCACATGTAATGTTACAACATGGTTTTAAAAATACAATTTTGCCCTATTCACACAGGCCGGATCCATTTTTTTCAGCAAGGAATCTGTCCAATGATCCCCTGCTGAGCTGAGCGAAGCAGGCAGATGACAGGTCTGTGTCTTCTCTGCTTATGCACAGCATACACAGCTGCTCTACTGGCTATCCATTTACACCTGACTGCCCTCTGATCCAATCCAGCCAGACGGAGGGAAAAAAAATCCCCTTCCATATGTTTTTATCGGATTAAATTGGAGGTACGTGGGTGTATATAGGACACAAGTCGTTTACATCCACCTCGCCATAGAGCAGAAAGGAAGGTCTGATCGGGACTGCCTAAAAAACGGACAGGCGGACCGATCGGACCACTCATGTGGAAGGGGCCTGAAAGACAGAAGTTGTAAGAGAAATCTGATTTCTTTTTATGAGAAGCTAAGTAAAACCTTAGACAAGGAGGAGTATACTTGGATTTTGCAAAAGCATTTGACACAGTTCCTCACACATGGCTAATGTGTAAGGTAAAGTCTACAGACCTGGAAAAATCCATTTGTAAATGGATAGAAAACTGGCTAAAAGACCATATTCAGAGAGTAGTGGTTAACACTTCATACTCTAAATGGTGTAAGGTCATCAGTGGTGTACCCCAAGGTTCAGTATTGGGATCCTTACTTTTTAATATATTCATAAATGATATAGGGTCTGGGATCAAAAGTACCATTTCAGTCTTTGCAGATGACACCAAGCTATGCACTGGAATAACATTCTTACAGGATGTCTCCAATTTACAAGTTGACCTCAATGCACTGTTTAATTGGGAAACTATGTGGCAAATGAGGTTTAATGTTGATAAATGTAAAGTTATGCACTTGGGGGCTGAGAATATACATGCATCATACATACTAGAGGGAGTACAACTGAAGGAATCAGTGGTGGAGAAGGATCTGTGTGTTGTGGTATATCATAGGCTGAATAATAGCATGCAATGCCAAGTTGTGGTTTCCAAAGCGAGCAAAATTCTTTCTTGTATTAAGGGAGGTATGTACTCCAGAGAGAGACATATCATTTTACCCCTGTACAAATCAATAGTAAGACCTCATCTGGAATATGCAGTTCAGTTTTGGGCACCAGTTCACAAAAAGGATATTGGGGAACTAGAGAAAGTGCAGAGAAGAGCAACCAAACTAAGAGGCACGGAGGAGCTAAGCTATGAGGATAGATTAGAGGAACTGAATTTATTCTCTCTTGAGAAGAGGAGCTTAAGGGGATATGATCAACATGTATTAATACATAAGTGGTCTATATAGTGAACTTGGTGTTGAGTTATTTACTTTAAAGTGGAGTTCCACCCAAAAATGGAACTTCCACTTTTTGGATTCCTCCCCCCCTCCGGTGTCACATTTGGCACCTTTCAGGGGGGAGGAGGGAGCAGATACCTGTCTAATACAGGTATTTGCTCCCACTTCCTGGCATAGCTCAACGCGGCACTTGCGGTGACCTATGCCACTTCCGGCGCCTACCCCGTCCTCCCCCGCTGTATTCTGTGAGACACAGAACACAGCAGGGACGGAGAGGACGCGCAGCGCGACTTGCGCATGCACAGTAGGGAACCAGGAAGTGAAGCTGCACGGCTTCACTCCCTTACTCCCTTATCGAGGATGGCGGCGGCAGCAGCCGAGAGCTGAAGGACGGATCGGCTTGGCTGCCAACATCACGGGCTCCCTGGACAGGTACGTGTCCATATATTAAAAGTCAGCAGCTGCAGTATTTGTAGCTGCTGGCTTTTAATATTTTTTTTTCAGCGGACCTCCACTTTAAGGTCATCACAGAGGATAAGGGGGCACTCTACGTCTGGAGGAAAAAATACTTAATCCCCAGATTTTTTTGCTTTCCTATGGATCAACTGTGGGTATGGGATTGTTTATATAGGTTCCCCCCCCCCCCCCCCTTTTTATTGATCAAACTAGATGGACTTGTTTCTTTTTTTCAACCACACTAACTATGCAAATATGTAACCCGATTGGAACCTCCATTCTTCTCTATGGAGCGGCCGATGTCCGCTGACACCCGCCGGCATCCGATCTGGTCCGCTAAAAACAGACTGTAATGAGCCCCTGCTCGCTCGGTTCCACTCTCCCGACACTCCTCTGCGGCTATAGAATCAGATTGCAGATCGCAACATCTGATAGTTCGGTCATCCGATGGTCCGGGACTAGAACTACAGCTATGTGCCGTTCTAATCCAGTTGTGTAGCTCAGAACAAACACCAGGCAGGCTGTATGTAAGTTCAACCAGGAATCTCCTTTATTGAAAAATACAGGCTCTTTTATACACTAAAAGTGGAGGTGCATGTGAAGTTACAAGGAACTTCCCCAGCTGAAGCGCTGGCAACCGGACAGAGGGTCCAAGATCTCTGCCCTACACCTGCGGCGGTTCCGCAGGCTCAGGGTGAGAAGGAGGTGGTCACTTCCCAGCAGCAGATCGGGATAAAGGGGGAGAAGGGAGAGGAGGTGTTCGTCGTCCCTCCCCAACAGTTGGCCAGGGTGGAGGAAGTGGTCTTTCCTCCCCAGCAAAGATCCGTGCACCTGGGAGACAGTACCACAGACATATCGTCCCAACATCCAGATGAGGGAATGGAAAAGGAAGCAGCCGGCTCACCTCCCCAATGGCAGCTACACAGTTTGGGAGTGGAGGAAGCCAGCCTCCTGCCCCAACGGTTAGCCGGAGCGGAGGATGCGGAGTCCCCAGCAGAAGTGCTGGCAACAGGGCAGAGTGCTACCAACCTCTGCCCAGCACCGGCAACAACTGCAGAGTTCCAGGGAGACGGGGCAGTCGTCCTCCCTCCCCAACAGTTAGCTGGAGCAGATGGTGTGGGGTTTCCAGCAGAAGGGCTGGCAACAGGGCTGAGTACTGCTGGACTCTGCCCTCAACTAACAGAGGATGGATTTCCTGTGAAGGTGGATGGGACTTCAGTCTCCACCTGTATACCTCAGGGATGCTGGGCAGTTGGCCCAGATCCCCAACAGCATGACGGAGTGAGCCCAGTCACCCTGTCTTCTCTCCAGCGGCAGAAAGGACTCCATGGAGAAGGGCCAGTCCAGGCCTCTCCCCAGTGGCAGATATGTTCTCTGAGAGAGGCAGAGGTTGGCTGGGTGAGTAATGCTTTGTTTGGAACAATTTATTTGGGGTACTGTGTGGGTACAGGCATTAGAGGACTGGAACTACTGACTAACTTCGGAGTCAACCCGTCTGGGGTCTCCTCCTGTGTTAGTCTCCTGCCGAAAGGGGAGAAATGTGACAGACCTAGCCGGGAGAGAGACTTTTGGAGGGGACTGAATGCTAGCCTCTTGCCGATCGATTGTGGGCCCTGGCATTTGGGGGAACGGTGCTCTTTGTGAGCTGTATGCCTGGGGACCCTTGAGGTGGTACTACTGTGGATTCGGGTCCTGGTCCCCCAGGACACACAGACTCTGGGGACCCTGGATTTGCCATATTAGAAATAGTGGCTGATTAATTAATTAGCCCATTAACATGGGCTAATTAACTAATCCCTTTAGACAGCCTAGATGACTCAGACATGACCTTTAGGCCAGACTGACCGTCTTGTAGCTCAGAAAACCCAATCAACATTATCACAATAGCAGAGTTAATTAACACAAACAACAATGGGGATCTAATGACTCTTAGATCCCATACTAGAGACTTATTTACAATACACATTCTAGCAGGCAACAGACAAACAGGTGGCTGGAATTTACATCAGCTACTCCTAACAGTATCTATCCCAGCATTATGAATCAGCCACTATTTCTAAAATGGCAAATCCAGAGTCCCCAGAGTCTGTGTGTCCTGGGGGACCAGGACCTGAATCCACAGTAGTACCACCTCAAGGGTCCCCAGGCATACAGCTCACAAAGAACACCGTTCCCCCAAATGCCAAGGCCCACGATCGGTCGGCAAGAGCCTAGCATTCAGTCCCCTCCAAAAGTCTCCCTCCCAGCTAGGTCTGTCACATAGATGGATGGGGATCTGTTCCCCATCCGTCAATCAGGTCGGATGACAGTCGGAGGGAAACAGTCAGGCGGTCCATTTTCACCCCATAGGAAACAACAGACCCGTTATCCGCTTGCTCAGCAGGAATCAGCGTAGAGATCCCCTGCTGAGCGGGCGGATCTGTTGCCAGCATTCGCCCCCTGTGGAAGGGGCCTAAATCACTAGCGATTCTGGTTACCAGTCACCAGTGGCAGAATCTCTAGAAGTCCACTCACTGTCACTTCGTCTCTTGCCCGACCAGGGAAAATAACCAAACATTTGTAGCTGCTACATATCTCTCATACAAAGCTGGGTGTATTCTTAAATTTAAGTGGTTGTAAAGGCATTAAGATAAAAAGCCCTCTGTGTGCAGCAGCCCCCTCAGCCCCCCTAATACTTACCTGAGCACCATCTCTATCCAGCGATGTTGCAAGAGAGACTCGGCATGTCAGGGACTCTCTCTCCTCATTGGCTAAGACAGTAGCAAAGAGCCATTGGCTCCCGCTACTGTCAATCAAAATCAGTGAGCCAATGAGGTGAGAGAGGGGGCGGGGCCTCTCTGTGTCTAAATGGACACAGGGAGCTGCGGCTCAGCTCGGGTGCCCTCATAACAAGTGGCTCAACAGGAGGGAGGGGCCAGGAGTGCAGAAGAGGGGCTAGAGAAGAGGAGGATCTGGGCTGCCCTGTGCAAAACCCCTGCACAGGGCAGGTAAGTATAAAATGTTTGTTATTTTTAACAAAAAAAAACAAAACTGTAATATCACTCTAAGTTTGAGGAGGCCCCCAAATCTTATGAGAAGATACTCCAGTGCTGTGTATTAGCATCTTCTCACAAGATTTGGGGTTCTCAACTTTCCCTGCATCTCACCAGTATGCCCCTGAAGTTCCTGCTGCCTAATCACTAGGGATGAGCGCAAACATCGGGTGTTCGCCGAACAGCGAATATTATGAGGCGTTCGTAGGAAATTTGAGCGCCCACGGAACGCCCCATAATGCACTGCGAGATCGCAGTGCATTTCTGTATGATGATTGACCAAAGCATGCACCTGACCTGCAAGTTTGGCCAATCACAGCGCCCGCAGTAGAGAGCCATAATTAGTCAAAGACAGAGTGCCTTTGGCCAATCATGGCTCAGGGGGACTAAGTAGTGAGTGTACAGCTTGTATAACAGTGTAAATTTGTTGTCCCCTCAGAATAACTCAACACACAGCCAATAATGTCTAAACCGCTGGCAACAAAAGTGAGTACACCCCTATGTGAAACTGTTCAAATTGGGCCCAAAGTGTCAATATTTTGTGTGGCCACAATTATTTATAAACACTGCCTTAACCCTCTCTGGCATGGAGTTCACCAGAGCTTCCCAGGTTGCCACTGGAGTCCTCTTCCACTCCTCCATGATGACATCACGGAGCTGGTGGATGTTAGAGACTTTGTGCTCCTCCATATTCCGTTTGAGGATGCCCCACAGATTCTCAATTGGGTTTAGGTCTGGAGACATGCTTGGTCAGTCCATCACCTATACCCTTAGCTTCTTTAGCAAGGCAGTGGTCGTCTTGGAGGTGTATTTGGGGTCGTTATCATGTTGGAATACTGCCCTGCGGCCCAGTCTAGGAAGGGAGGGGATCATGCTCGGCTTCAGTATGTCAAAGTACATGTTGGCATTCATGGTTCCCACAATGAACTGTAACTCTCCAGTGCCAGCAGCACTCATACAGCCCCAGACCATGACACTCCCACCACCATGCTTGACTGTAGGCAGGACACACTTGTCTTTGTACTCCTCACCTGGTTGCTGCCACACACGCTTGACACCATCTGAACCAAATAAGTTTATCATGGTCTCATTAGACCACAGGACATGGTTCCAGTAATCAATGTCCTTAGTCTGCTTGTCTTCAGCAAACTGTTTGCGGGCTTTCTTGTGCATCATCTTTAGAAGAGGCTTTCTTCTGGGATGGCAGCCATGTAGACCAATTTGATGCTGTGTGCGTTGTATGGTCTGAGCACTGACAGGCTGACCCCCCACCCCTTCAACCTGCAGCAATGCTGGAAGCACTTATATGTCTATTTCCCAAAGACAACCTCTGAATATGACGCTGAGCACGTGCACTCAACTTCTTTGGTCGACCATGGTGAGGCATGTTCTGAGTGCAACCTGTCCTGTTAAACCGCTGTATGGTCTTGGCCACTGTGCTGCAGCTCAGTTTCAGGGTCTTGGCAATCTTCTTATAGCCTAGGCCATCTTTATGTAGAGCAACAATTGTTTTTTTTCAGATCCTCAGAGAGTTCTTTGCCATGAGGTGCCATGTTGAACTTCCAGTGACCAGTATGAGAGAGTGAGAGTGATAACACTAAATTTAACACATCTGCGCCAAATTCACACCTGAGACCTTGTAACACTAATGAGTTACATGACACCGGGGAAGGGAAATGGCTAATTGGGCCCAATTTGGACATTTTCACTTAGGGGTGTACTCGCCTTTTTTGGCAGCGGTTTAGACATTAATGGCCGTGTGTTGAGTTATTTTGAGGGGGCAGCAAATGTACACTGTTATACAAGCTGTACACTCACTACAAAAGATATAATAAAATATTTACAAAAATGTGAGGGGTGTATTCACTTATGTGAGATACTGTATATATATATATATATATATATATACATATATATATATATATATACATATACACTCTGCATTTAGTGTAGACTAGATATTAAGTGTATACTCTATATTCAGTCAATGCAGGCAGTGTAATTTATATAACACAGTGGGGTTGATTTACTAAAGGAAAAAAGGCTGCTGTGCACTTTGGAAAGTGCAGTTGCACACTGCAAGAGCAGTTGCTCCAGAGCTTAGTAAATGAGCAGAAGCTCTGTTGACTTTCATCAACCAATCATGTGCAAGCAAAAATGTTGTTTTTTAAATTTTCCTTGCATGTGATTGGGTATTCTTTGCAAAGTGAAACTTTACCTCATTTACTAAGCTCTGGAGCAGCTGCACTTGCAGAGTGCAATTGCACTTTCCAAGGTGCACAGTCTATTGGCCTTTAGTAAATCAACCCCAGTGTATTGAAGTGGTTAAGGGGAACCCTGTGCCAAAATAAAAAAAAATGGTGTGCCCCCCCCTAATCCATACCAGGCCCTTCAGGTCTGGTATGGCTTTTAAGGGGAACCCCGTGCCAAAAATTTTAAGTAAAACGGCGTGGGCTCCCAACCAAAATCCATACCAGACCCTTATCCAAGTCAATACCAGACCCTTATCCAAGCATGCAACCTGGCAGGCCGCAGGAAAAGGGGGGAAGCGAGAAAGCGCCCCCCTCCTGAACCGTACCAGGCCACATGCCCTCAACATGGGGAGGATGCTTTGGGGTCTCCCCCAAAGCACCTTGTCCCCATGTTGATGGAGACAGCAGTCTCATCTTCGCAACCCTTGCCTGGTGGTTGTGGGGGTCTGCGGGCGGGGGTCTTATCTGAATCTGGAAGCCCCCTTTAACAAGGGGGCCCCCAGATCCCGGCCCCCCCCTATGTGAATGGGTATGGCCTACCCATTCACCAAGAAAGTGTAAAAAAAAGTAAAAACCACAGCAGTTTTTGACAATTCCTTTATTAATTTTTTTATTTTTAAAAAGTGTCCCGTGATGTAAATCCATCTTCAATCACGGCGCTGGTGGTCATTAGAAAAAAAAAGAAAAATTTGGTCTGGGGTTCCTCTTAAAATCCATACCAGACCTGAAAGGCCTGGTATGGATTTTGGGGGGGAACCCCACACCATTTTTTTTAAATTTTGGCGTGGAGTTCCCCTTAATATCTATACCAGACCTGAAGGGCCTGGTAATGGACTGGGGGGGGGACCCACACCGTTTTTTTAAATGATTTTTTATGTATATTGCTGGGATCTGGCAATACATTACAGCTGCGAGCAATTTTAAATGACATTTTTTCCTTCAGAAATCTCATTTTGCTGCGGCACTGTTATAAACATGCGGAAAATGCGATACTTTACAGGCAGACTAAAGGGACCTCCCAGGCACGATATTTAAAGGAATATTTAATTTTTATTGTTTCATTTTAAGCATTCTTAAAATCACTGCTCTTAAAAAAACGGACACTTTAAAAAGTTTTTTTTGCATTGATACATATCCCATGGGACAGGACCCGGGTCCCCAAACACTTTTTTATGGCAATGACTTGCATATAAGCCTTTAAAATGAACACTTTTGATTTTTCAAGTTCGTGTTCCATAGACTTTAACGGAGTTCGCATGTTCGCAGTAATTTTTTGTTCGTTCGCCTCTTCTGATGCGAACCGAACTGGGGGGTGTTCGGCTCATCCCTACTAGTCACTGTGTGGCGAAGCCTGGGTGTAAAGTATATTTTTTATTTTATTTCCCATGGGTGTTTTTAACATGTAAATGCAGGATTTTTATAGGGTTTGAAGGTCTAATGAAGAAGCAATTCTTGCATTTTGATGCAAGGTCCACTTTAAGTTTTACCCAACCTTCACCCTGTTTTAAACAGCCTAAATATCATTCCACATCTATTTAGTTCTATTTATTATTCTGAAATTTGTTACTGTATCTCAGTATGTATGCATTTAATTTCTGTTACGAAGGTAAAACATCCCGCTGGTGTAGAGGAAGGGACATTTGTACTCTCTTTGTGTTCAGCTGTTCCTGGAACAACCTTACTCTGCTCTCACTGATGTGGAATTAATGATTTCAATGAGCTGGCCAGGCAGAAGTGTTTTTTGAGAGACGTATGATATTATCCCTAATGAACATTACTAAAGGTCTTAACAAAGAATGAATGATAATGTAGGTTGTAGCAGGGCACAATGTTATTTCTGCCATTCTGTCTGCTGGTACTTATGTTGATTGTATTTGAGTATTTTGTTGATGGAAAACATAGTCACCAATGTCATAAGTAAATCCAAATTACTTTGTGGATTTATTCCTGCCACCAACATGATTGATTAACAAATTAAATGCATATAATGGTGATGATAATAGCAATGACATAAAGACTATTAGTAGCAACAACAATTCACGTTCTGCATTTAATTCTAGCTTTTCAGTTTTCCAGGTTGGCCTTTATGTAACAAGTATTACACTTATGAAAATGTTTTAGTGTTCTTGCTCTTATATACCGTAGTTAATGAAGAGATACCTTCATCCTAAATTAATACATATATATATGTGGAGCTGCTGGTTTAAAGCAGGCTGTTACCTTCACTCTTGTCACCTCTGTTTCACCAGCACCGGGTCTAAGGTCCCGTTGAGTTTACCGCTGGACGATGTGGACACTAACACTTGAGTAGATTTTCCAATGCTTTAATGAACAAATAATAAAGGAAGTAGCAGGAAAGAGGCAGAAGGAAAACTGCAGGGAAGCTCAAATACTCTTCTTTAGTATTCTTTAGAACATTCTCTGAAATTGAACACGGTTGAATGGTTGAATGCGCTCCCCCTGTGGGACCCAATCTTTGCCCCCCTGGATAGGCCTCTCTCACTTGCCTAGCAGCCAGTAAGTAGCACAAAAAAAGTCTCTGCCACAGACTTGTTTGGGATAAAACCCATACAATCCTCTGCCACAGGATGTATTGGTTTGCAATAAATGTCAGACACAGCACTTGAACCTTTAAGCCAACTCAACAGTACCATGCAGTAAGATTAATTCAGGATACGTCCTCCAACCGAGTCACCAGGCCCCTCTCCAGACCAGCACTCTGCATGATCCTTCCATGACGGGTCCTCCCCTGGGATCTTCTTGGTTGTCCAGCTTCTTCACTCAGGATAGACAGCTCAGGACCATTCCTCTGCTGCTGTGGTAGGCCCCAGACAGGCCTCTGGGCCCACCCACACGCCGCAGCGATGTGGGCCTCCGGAACGGAGGACCATGAGGTGGTACTCTTAACGCATGCCTGTCGGCCAGGAGGGCCAGCAGGTGGCTGAAAACGAACCCCAGAACATGGCGCCTGTCCCATAAATGCCCTCTCCCAGAATACAACTCGGAGGACCACCTCCACCGAGTTGTCTCCGGGACAGAGGAGCACTCATACGCTTCAACACGTTGCTTTTCCAACACCAGCCAATGGTGACAACGACACCCACCGGCACAGTGTGGAACCACATGCAACTCAGCCAAGCTGGAACAGAGGCAAATCTAACTCCCTCTAACAAGTAACCCACAAGATTAACCTATCAGCGGTAGATTAAAAAAATCTACCAATCTACCAGTGCTATGTAAACTGAACACAGTGTCAGGGCTCAGCAGCCATGATATACTGTGGTCAGTTTACAGGGGGAGGGCATAGCCAAGCAGGATCAGCCAGGTATATTAGGTGATACAAGGGGCCAAATTACACAGCGCAAGCACTGTGCTATATAACATGCTTTAACCACTTAAAGACCGGAAGGATTTGCCCCCTTAATGAAAAGTCCATTTTTTGCAATACTGCACTGCGTTGCTTTAACTGACATATGCGCGGATGTGCGACGCTCTACCAAAATATAATTAACGTCCTTTTTTTCCCACAAATTGAGCTTTCTTTTGGTGGTATTTTAATCACCTCTGCGGTTTTTATTGTTTGCGGTATAAAAAAAGACCGACAATGTTGAAAAAAACCAATATTTTTTACTTTTTGCTATAATACATATCCAATTTTTTTTTTTTAAACAAGTTTTTTTCAGCAGTTTAGTCCAATATGCATTCTTCTACATATTTTTGGTAAAAAAAATCGCAATAAGTGTATATTGATTGGTTTGTGCAAAAGTTATTGCGTCTACAAAATAGGGGATATATTTATGGCATTTTTATTATAAATAGTTTTTTTTACTTGTAATGGCGGCGATCAACGATTTTTAGCGGGACTGCGGTGGACAGATAGGGCACTTTTGACACTTTTTTGGAACCATTGACATATATACAGCAAACAGAGCTAAAAATAGCCACTGATACTGTATAATTGTTACTGGCAGGTAAAGGGTTAACACTAGAGGGTGATCAAGGGGTTAAATGTGTTACCTAGGGAGTGTTTCTAACTGTGGGGGGATGGGACTGCCTGGAGGAGGAGACCAATCGATGTTCCTAATCACTAGGTACAGCAGATCTGTCTTTACTCCCCTGACAGAACAGAGATCTGTCTATTTACATTGACAGATCTCCGTTCTGTTTCTGTCAGTGGCGATTACGGGTGGCTGGCAGGCATCACGCCCGCTGGCCACGTGCATTGGCTCTGGCATCGCTAGTGGTCTTAAAGCGGCCGATATATCATGACGGCGATTTGCACAGGGGAGCCAACCTGCCGCAGTACAACTGCGGCAACTGGTCCTTAAGTGGTTAAGGGAACAGGATCAATTTTTTTTTGTTAGGGTAACAAATGCTTTAAGGTTTGGATAGAAAAGCTGCTATTACTAGTTTGCTGTCAGTGCCACTGTTTAATATCAACCTATTTTATCCAGCCTCTAGTGGCCCCCCTTTACCTGCTCCCGCACTCGCCCTAGGGAATTCACCTGGTGCATCTTCATGGTCTTCTTCCATCATATGTGTATCTGAAGTTTGGGGTGAGTGCCTTGATGACTTTCATAGCCACTTAAATGTACTCAGAAATATTACTAGTTGTCTATTTAGATTGTATGATTTGAATCGCTATGTTTTTGTTATAGGATTGATTCCTTTCCCATTTAAACTCCTGAAGAAGCGGGTCAACCGTGAAACATATTAAGTACTGGCTAACTGTACACCGCATCTATTGCTATAATCATTATTATGGGTATAACATCAAACTTACAGTTAAGCCATTGTATTGGGTTATTTTCTTTCTTTGGTTTTAAGCCTTTTTCTGTATATTTTCTATCAATATAAAATAAAGAATTTTGATTTTACTTGGCTGTAATGCTTTTGATGTTACCAGGAAAAATCCTACTGCCCCCTTTCCCCCCTTTTTTTCCCGTTGGCTCAGAAAGTATTACACTTACATAAAAGCTGCACTAAAAGAACATCACATGTTTTTGCTGTCCTCCAACATAATACCTCCCATGAAACCATCCAATGCGATACCTGCTATGCTTGGGCAACCCAAATTCCACCATATATTTTTATTTTCATAACAGAAAAGGAAAATATGACATAAGGCACAGTCAAGTTGAGAGAAGTCATCAAATATTTTAAATTTCATTTTCAAAACGTATAGTTCCAAAACAATGTTTAAAAGCAGCATAATCAAATGGTGTACAAACTCTTAAAAAAAGGTAGGATTCTTAATAACCAGACTGGGTAAACAGCCCAGCAGTCCTAGTTTATTAGTGGAGTTTTCTCCATTTTGTTCAGCTTTCTGTGAAATGGTGAGTAGAATGTACACTTGAAAAAAAAAAGCTTTAAAGAGGAGGGCCCGTTCACAATATGCCGTTACACTTTACCGCAATGCATGTTAAATAGATTGGAGCAATGTGGTGCCATACCAGGCTATAATAAAAGACTAGGGCCAAGAAAATTATGGAAACCATGAAAAAAGGAGGCTACAGTTCCACCTGCTAAACAGAATGTATAATAATTAATATTTACCTGACTTAAAAAAAAAAAAATCTTTTTTTTTTTTTTATCCCTGACAACAATAAAGAAAATATCAACAAATGTACTGAAATGGCGAAGGGCACCATTATTATTCCTTTATGTATTATAAGTAGACTCATTCTTAAATTAGGGACAAACCCATGTGCATCTTCAGCTTTTTTAATGGCCTCTTAAATGCGGTCTGAAACAAAATTTAGGTTAAAAAAATGTAATACAAATCTGGCATATTTCCTTTTTTTTAATTATAAAGATGAAAAGCCCTGCTGCATGTAAATGGTGGAGGGGGGAATTCTTAAACAACTGCGAGGGGATAAAGGGAAAAAAACATATAGAACATATTATCTTCCATTAGCTGGAGTGAAATACATCAGTAATTCTTTCATCCACCTCAAAGTGCACGGAAAAAGACAAGTTACAATGAGCACTCATAGTTGTCAGAAAAGTTTGTTTACATGATGTCAATAAAATATTTTTCATTCACACTCCACATAGTAACAAGATTTGTATCCGATTAAGCTGATTTCCCATTCTTAAAGTTTTGTGAGACTAAAATAAACCTCTAGTGTTATACTCTAAGGTAGCCCTCAAAATTTCCACTTGCCTGTTCGCATTTGGTGAGTGGAAAAAACTTGAGGGCGATGTGGGGCTGCCTTGGAAGAGGGGGGGGGGGGCGAGCATTGCCAGCAGGGGGGGGGGGGTGAATGGGAACTGTTCTCCCAGCAATCGGCCAAGAACCTGGGAAAGAGAGAGGAGAGGAGGAGGAAAGCCAGCCGGATCACACCGAGCGGGGATCTCCCTCTGTGACACAGCTTGGATATTTATTGCCCCACGGCCGCAGTCAAATGAAGTTCTCCTGATTGGCACTGTTGAGGTGGCACTGATAAGCTGAACTAATGATGCTGCACTGATGGGCACTGATATGCTGAACTGATGGGCACTAATAGGCTGCACTGATGGGCACTGATAGCCTGCACTGATGGGCACTGATAGGCTGTATTGATGGGCACTGATGAGGCTGCACTGATGGGCACTGATAAAGTTGTTAAATGTTTTATGCAGAATTAAGTTACAAAAATAAATATTAACAGTGTCATTTCATGAGATAATTTATGAGGGTGTTTATGTGTTTAGGGGCGGAATTAGGGACAGGGCAAGGTAGGGGTTGAGTGGGGCAACTAGTGGCTAGTAACTCTTAAGGCCTGGCTAGTAGTTCAGGACTTGAAATTTAATTTTTAATGTCAGTGTAGAGAAGGGGGCGGTATTCCCTTCTCTACACTGACACCATCAGCCTTGTGTGTCCCGCAGTGAATACAGGCTTCCCTGCTGCCTCCTCTTTCCAACACGCATGAGAGCGCTTTACAGCTGCTGGACGGCTCTACACTGCTCTCTACCACCATGCTGAGGATGGACACATGCCACAGATGAGGACTCCTGATTTTATCATGTTTTTTAACACTCAACAATCTTGTAAGTGCTTTTAACCCTTTGTGCACTTTATTAAATTTTGCATACTGCACTTAGAGGCGCCTTTCTTTTCCTTTTTTGCTTTATAAAGCCTGCCATACAAGTGAATGGTTGTACACAGCCATACTCTTGTAAACCTCTGCACATGCGCATATGATGTATTTCCCAAACGCAAAACTTTGGGGAATACGTTGTACATGCATGTGTTGGTAAACACTGATGCTTCTGTGTATCAGTGTTTACAGGAATATGGCCTCAAACAGCCATTTATTTGTATGATAGAATTTTTTTTTTACGCTGCGCATATTTTCAGCTTCACACAATTGCCACTGCTGGGGGGGGGGGGGGGGAGGTAAATGTTCGTGCTTAATGTTCTCATTTTGTCAGTGACTAAAAACATCACCTGCAGTGTTTTTTGGGGGTTTTTATTAAGTAAAAGGCCTTATTTAATAGAGAGTTTTTATCCATAAACAGGGCCAAGGACTAGTTACCCATATTGTCTGTGGGCTCTCTGCAGCTGAACCTTTTCTCATCACTGTGTTTCCATGTCTTTTCACAATGTGTTTGCGTGTGGAGGCAGCCACCTTAATAGAAGCTGGGTTTTGCTTTTCAATGTCAGAGCTGCTCCCATGATGGCTAGAAGAGAAAAGTTCAATAACTAGGAGAAAAGATTTAGAAAGTACAGATCCACAGAATTAATTAGGCAGAAACAAGAAAATCCTTGTCCTGTCAATCCTCAGGTACAACTTTGTCTCCAGCAAGGAGAACAGTGGCCACAACACTAAATCTCAGTCCAAATCTCATGTGACTAGCAGTCTGAGGCAGTAGCACATTAGATGACCTCACACTGCAGATATACCACTATGGGGCTACAGCCATGGCCAAAAGTTTTGAGAATGACACAAATATTAATTTTCACAAAGTCTGCTGCCTCAGTTTTTATGATGGCAATTTGCATATATTCCAGAATGTTATAAACAGTGATCAGATGAATTGCAATCAATTGCAAAGTCCCTATTTGGAATGAAAATTAATTTAATCCCATAAAAAAAAAAACATTTTCACTGCATTTGTGAAGAAGGTTTCAGGGTAGGGATGAACGAACGGTTCGGGCCGAGCATAAGTTTGGGGCGAACTTTTGTTGTTCGGGCGTTTGGCGAACATCTGAACAAACAGGTTGTTCGACCGCTTCTTCGGCCCCCCCAAACCGACCACAATGCATTGCAGCACTGAACAGTGCATTGCAAGTCCTGATTGGCTGAAGCAGTGAAAGCTTCAGGCAATCAGGGCACAGAGCACTGTCAAAGTCATGGTTGGACACTGTCATCATGACTTTATCCAATCATGGCTCATTCCCGCCCCACAGTATAAAAGTATTCTTTCAATGGCAGCCATTTTCAGTGTGATTTTGTTGTGGAGAGAGATAGAACAGGGCTCTGTTCAGTGCTATTAGTGGGTTAGTGTGCTATACTCAGGGCAGCCATCAGAAATTTTGGGGCCCCTTACACAGCTTTAGGCCTGGGCCCCCCGGGGCCTGACCACCAACATTCCCCAGGGCCCACCCACTAGCCGCCCCACCGAATCCGCCCTCTGAGTCCTTCGGTGTACCCACATTTATTTTAACACTCTTGCAACTTAATGTAAGCCCATCCATGCCCAGCATCATCCATCCCTCTCTGCAATGTATACCCACTCACGCCCAGCATCATCCATCCCTCTCCACAATGTATCCCCACTCATGCCCAGCATCATCCATCCCTCTCCACAATGTATCTCCACTCATGCCCAGCATCATCCATCCCTCTCCACAATGTATCTCCACTCACGCCCAGCATCATCCATCCCTCTCCACAATGTATCCCCACTCATGCCCAGCATCATCCATCCCTCTCCACAATGTATCCCCACTCATGCCCAGCATCATCCATCCCTCTCCACAATGTATCCCCACTCATGCCCAGCATCATCCATCCCTCTCCACAATGTATCTCCACTCACGCCCAGCATCATCCATCCACACCCAGCATCATCCATCCCTCTCCACAATGTATGCCCATCCACACTCAGCATCATCCATCCCCTCTCCACACTGTATGCCCATCTACGCCCAGCATCATCCATCCCTCTCCACAATGTATCCCCACTCATGCCCAGCATCATCCATCCCTCTCCACAATGTATGCCCATCCACGCTCAGCATCATCCATCCCTCTCCACAATGCATGCCCATCCACCCCCATCATCATCCATCCCTCTCCAAAATGTATGCCCATCCACGCTCAGCATCATCCATCCCTCTCCACAATGTATGCCCATCCACGCTCAGCATCATCCATCCCTCTCCACAATGCATGCCCATCCACCCCCATCATCATCCATCCCTCTCCAAAATGTATGCCCATCCACGCTCAGCATCATCCATCCCTCTCCACAATGTATGCCCATACACACTCAGCATCATTCATCCCTCTCCACAGTGTATGCCCATCCATGTCCAGCATCATCCATCCCTCTCCACAATGTATGCCCATACACGTCCAGCTTCATCCATCCCTCTCCACAATGTATGCCTGCCCACGTCCAGCATCATCCATCCCTTTCCACAATGTATGCCCACCCACTCCCACAATCATCCATCCCTCTCCACAATGTATCCCCACTCACGCCCAGCACCATCCATCCCTCTCCACAATGTATGCCCATCCATGCCCAGCATCATCCATCCCTCCCCACAATGTATGCCCATCCACGTCCAGCATCATCCATCCACAATGTATGCCCATCCACATCCATCCCTCTCCACAATGTATGCCCACCCACGTCCAGCATCATCTATCCCTTTCCACAACGTAAGCCCACCCACGCCCAGCATCATCCATCCCTCTCCACCATGTATGCCCAGCATCATCCATCCCTCTCCACAATGTATGCCCACCCACTCCCAGAATCCTGGAGAGGGATGAATGATGCAGGGTGTGGTGGAGGATACATTATGTAGAGGGATGGATGATGCTGGGCGTGGAAGGGCATACATTCTGAAAAGGGATGGATGATGCTGGGCGTGGATGGGCATACATTGTGGAGAGCGTTGGAAGATTCTGGGTGTGGATGGGCATACTAGAGGGATGGATGATGCTGGGAGTGGATGGGCATACTAGAGAGATGGATGATGCTGAGTGGGGATGAGGATGATGGCGCTGCATTGTGAAAATGGATGAGGATGATGATTCTGGGTGGGGATGAGAGTTACATAGTGAAGAGGCTCTCCACAATGTAACTCTTATCCCCACCCAGAGTCATCATCCTCATCAATGCAACTCCATCATGCTACCTTTTCAGCCTCAGAGGACTGTGTCCTATCCAAGGAATAAGTGAGTGAGTCCAAATCTACGGCACGGGGGTAGGGGGGGCACAGGTAGCAGCACACCCTAACTCTCTGTGACTTACCCTCCATTCTGCTCTCTCATATCTGCATGCACCTGGCTGGGTCCGCTTTTACTGCTGGCGAACTGACCACACCCCCCGCCCGAATCGCGGGCCAATCAGATTGCAATCTAGCCTAGCAGCAGCCAGCATATTCCGCCTTAGCAGGGAATGAAGTGGAGCGAGTGCTGACCTTGATCACCTGCCTGGGGAGGGTGGGGGGTGGTGGTCGGGGGTGTGCTAGTGAAAGGAGGCGGAGGCTCAGGCTTGTATGCTTCATTCTCCTTCTTTTTTGCAGGCACCACACGGGCCAGCGTCTGCCTGCAGAAGACAGTTTAATTTCATGTGCTGCTGGAGGGAGGTAAGGAGCGGCCTAGGGATGCTCAGGCCCCTTACAACAGTATTGCCTGTACCCCCCTGATGGCGGCCCTGGCTATACTGTGCTATTTTGCTTCAATTGTCAGTATAGAATATTAGTTTAGTGTCAGTCTAGGGATAGTGTGAGTGTAGTGAGGAGGACCATCACTCAGCTTTGCATAGTGTGCAGCTAGAGTAGGGACAGCTCAGATAGTTTCACTGTAGTGTAGTGAGACTGTGTCATTCATACATACATTAGTGTAGAGTAGGGACAGCTCAGATAGTTTTAGTGTAGTGTAGTGAGACCATGTCAGTAATATTGACATTAGTGTATAGCTAGAGTAGGGACAGTTCAGATAGCATCAGTGTAGTGACGGTTGAACACTGTCTATTTGATTGCGTTACTGCCATTTTAACGCCATTTACTTCTGTGTGCGTTACTACAAGTTTAATGTCATTTACTTCTGTGTCCGTTACTGCCGGTTTAACGCCATATAGTTCTGTGTGCGTTACTGCCAGTTTAACGCCATATAGTTTTTTGTGTGTTACTGCCAGTTTAACGTCATATAGTTCTGTGTGCGTTACTGCCAGTTTAACGCCATATAGTTCTGTGTGCATTACTGCCAGTTTAATGCCATATAGTTTTTGAGTGTTACCGCCAGTTTAATGCCATATCATTTTGTGTGTTACTACAAGTTTAACGCCATTTACTTCTGTGTTTGTTACTGCCAGTTTAACGCCATATAGTTTTTAGTGCGTTACTGCCAGTTTAACGCCATATAGTTCTGTGTGCATTACTGCCAGTTTAACGCCATATAGTTTTGTGCGTTACTGCCACTTTAACGCCATATAGTTTTGTGTGTTACTGCAAGTTTAACGCCTTTTACTTCTGTGTGCGTTACTGCCAGTTTAACGCTATAAAGTTCTGTGTGCGTTACTGCCAGTTTAACGCTATAAAGTTTTGTGTGCACTACTGCCAGTTTTTACCTCATATAGTTCTGTGTGCGTTACTGCCAGTTTAACCCCATATAGTTTTTTGTGCGTTACTGCCAGTTTAACGCCATATAGTTTTGTGTGTTACTGTAAGTTTAACGCCATATAGTTCTGTGTGTGTTACTGCCAGTTTAACGCCATATAGTTTTTTGTGTGTTACTGCCAGTTTAATGCCATATAGTTTTGTGTGTTACTGCAAGTTTAACACCATATAGTTCTGTGTGTGTTACTGGCGGTTTAACGCCATATAGTTTTTTGTGTGTTACTGCCAGTTTAATGCCATATAGTTCTGTGTGCGTTACTGCCAGTTTAACGCCATATAGTTTTGTGTGTGTTACTGCCAGTTTAACGTCATATAGTTTTGTGTGTTACTGCCAGTTTAATGCCATATAGTTCTGTGTGCGTTACTGCCAGTTTAACACCATATAGTTTTTTGTGCGTTACCACCAGTTTAATGCCATATAGTTTTGTGCATTACTGCAAGTTTAATGGCATTTACTTCTGTGTGCGTTACTGGCGGTTTAACGCCATATAGTTTTTTGTGCATTACTGGCAGTTTAACGCCATAAAGTTTTTTTGTGTGTTACTGCCAGTTTAACGCCATATAGTTTTGTGTGCGTTACTGCCAGTTTAACGCCATATAGTTTTGTGCATTACTGACAGTTTAATGCCATATAGTTTTGTGCGTTACTGCAAGTTTAACGCCTTTTACTTCTGTGTGCGTTACTGCCAGTTTAACGCCATATAGTTTTTTGTGCGTTACTGCCAGTTTAACGCCATATAGTTTTGTGTGCGTTTTGTGTGCGTTACTGCCAGTTTAACGCCATATAGTTTTGTGCATTACTGCAAGTTTATTGCCATGTAGTTTTGTGCATTACTGCAAGTTTAACGCCTTTTACTTCTGTGTGCGTTACTGCCAGTTTAGCGCCATTTACTTCTGTGTGCGTTACTTCAAGTTTAACGCCATATAGTTTTGTGCGTTACTGCTATTTTAACGCCATATAGTTCTCTGTGCATTACTGCCAGTTTAATGCCATATCTTTTTTTGTGCGTTACTGCCAGTTTAACGCCATAGAGTTTTGTGTGTTACTGCAAGTTTAACCCCATATAGTTCTGTGTGCGTTACTGCCAGTTTAACGCCATATAGTTTTTTGTGCAGTACTGCCAGTTTAACGCCATATAGTTCTGTGTGGGTTACTGCCAGTTTAAGGCCATGTAGGTTTGTGTGCGTTACTGACAGTTTAACACCATATAGTTTTGTGCGTTACTACCAGTTGAACGCCATATAGTTTTGTGTGCGTTACTGCCAGTTTGACGCTATATAGTTTTGTGCATTACTGTGCGTTTGGTACATTATATTGCAGTATATTATAGTGTAGCCATGGAGTGTGACTGTGTAGTGTGAGTACTTAAATTAAAGTGCACCTAACACCACTTTGCATTGATTAAAGTGCATCTACATACAAATTTCCACTTCTTCTTTACTTTTGCTTATAAGCAGCGCCCCCTCTCTCCCAATAATGTCTGGGAGGACAACAAGGAGAGGCAGACATTCCCTTGGCACTGTAAGGGGGCCAGCAACAAATGTGTCCACAGGCAAGGTGGTCATGGTGGTCAGTCCTCCGGCAGGGCATCATTTCTTCTGTTTAGTGAGTTTGCCCATGCTATCCAGCCACAGCATGCAGAGGAGGTGGTGAACTGGCTTACTAAACCTTTCTCATCCTCCTCATCCTCTTTTATGCAAGCAGAGACAAGTTTGCAGTCCCCTGCAGTTGCCAGAGAGGATAAACCTACCTCCTTGTCCACATCTATTCCTGCCATAGCCCCAACATTAGCCATGGAGGAGTCAGCTGAGTTATTTGACCACAGCATCAGCCACTTGCTCCTTGATGATGCCCAGCCATTACTGGATTCAGATGTTGGTTCTGAGGTTGAGGATGACAGGAACATGAGCCTAGAGAGAGGGGAGAACACTGGTAGACAAATTGGCAGTCATGCTCCCCCAGCCGCAGCGTATTACCAAGTTGTGCCCAGTGGTAATGATGATGATGGAGGAGATGGAGATGATGATGATGATGAGGTCCCTGATGCGACTTGGGTGCAAGATAGAGCAGAGGAGGAAACTGAAGGTGAGGCAGCACAGCCCCAAGGAGGCCAACATCAAGAAAGAATAGAGAGCAGCCACCCTATTCGATCACATTCTGCAGCTGTTATCTCCCGGCCCACTCCCCGAAGCTCAGCTGTCTGGGCCTTTTTTCAGCACATCTGCAGCAGATCGCACTGTTGCTATCTGCAAACTGTGTCTCAGGTACATCAAACGTGACAAAAACACCAGCCATTTGGGTACCACATGCTTAACAAGGCATTTAACGTCCAACCACTCAGCTCATTGGCAAGAACACCTAAAAGCCACACAAAAGGGGCACAAATCTGTCCCTCCTCCTTACCCACTTCAGTCTGCCCTTGCTATACCCAGTCATTACTTCTCAGCAGCCTCCACTGACAGGGATGATGGTATAGCACAGGGTGTCCCAGGTCCTAGCAGCACATCTGCCAGCAGCGCACCACCAGCTGTAGACTGTAGCTGGCAAATTTCTCTGCCCCATCTGCTGCAGCAGAAAAAAAAATACAGTCCCTGCCACCCACATGCCCAGCGTCTAAATGCAAGCTTGTCAAAGCTGTTGGCTCTCCAACTTCTGCCTTTCAGCCTGGTGGATTCTGCCCCCTTCCGTGAATTCGCACAATGTGCTATACCACAATGGTAGGTTCCCAGTCACTACTACTTTTCACGTAAGGCTGTTTCATCTCTCTACCATCACGTGGAAGGGAATGTTCTGGCATCGTTGGGCAAGGCAGTCAGCCGTAAAATTCACCTTACTGCTGACACGTGGTCCATCAAGCATGGGCAGGGACGATATATTTCGTTCACAGCACACTGGTTAACGCTGCTTGCAACTCGAAAGGATGCAGGACAGGGCTCGGTGCTTCAGCTTGTTGTGCTCCCACGTCTCCATACAGCTGTTGGTGATGATGCCAGACCTGTGAGCTCTACTCCCTCCTCCTCCGCCACCTCCATGCCCTCCTCTGTTAAATTGTCAAAGTTGTCCTATGAACATCAGTTACTCCCTAAGTATTCAAAGGGCTGTTCCATGAGTCAGCTGGTGTGTTTAGGGGACAGGAACCACACCGGAGCAGAGATGCTTGCAGCTCTGCAGGGACAGGCCCAGAGGTGGTTCACACCATGCCAGCTGGAGCCAGGAATGGTGGTGTGCGATAATGGCTCAAAACCTCCTGTCCGCCCTTAGACAGGTAAAGTTGACACATGTGCCATACCTGGCACATGTCCTCAATTTGGTGGTGTGTTTCCTAAATGTGTACCCAGGGTTGCAAGATGGGCTAAAGCTGGCCAGAAGTCTGTAGCCATTTCAAGCGGTCAGACACAGCTCAGGTTGCCTTTGCCTTTTTTCCCCACACCAATGGCTGATCATTAAACACAAAACATCCCAAACCCAGGGATACAGAAAAGAATTGGGGCTTATTGAATGGCAGTAAACACTTACTAGATAATGTAAATGCAATAATTTATTGATTAGATATAAAACATGGAGGTAGATAGAGGTGACAAATACTAGACTTGCCCAAATCATGTAATGACAAGTCATACTGGACTAGCCATAAACATACACTATCATGTGGGACAGAGACAACATGTAACAAATAAGACAAAACGTCCGGACACCAAGTGAATCAGTGTCAGTTGTGCTTGCTCGGATATACCGAATGTTTAGGAATACCAAATGGTAATAGTGTTGCTATGGACAAACATCAAAGAGTCTGCCAGAAATCTAATCTTATCTTACCTAAAGAGAGACAGTTTATAACAAATTTGCAATATCATTATATTAAAGCAGAACTAAACTCTCTCAACCAATATGAACTATGTTTAATCCTTATGCTGCTAGTATTTATAAATAGATAGGAAAGGTACAGTATATAATAAGGTTGATTTACTAATGGCAAATAAACTGTGTGTTTTGCAAGTGCAGTTCCACTCATTTTCCCCAGAGCTTAATGAATGTGGCAAAGCTCTGCTGATTTCCATCATCCAATCATGTGCAGGCAAAAATGCTGGGTTTTTTTTGTTTTGTTTTTTAATAATCCTTGCACCTGATTGGGTATTCTTCACAAAGTGAAGCTTCACCACATTCACTAAGCTCTGGTGAAAATGAATGCAATTGTGCTTGTGTCTATTTGCCTTTAGTAAATCAACCCCTTTATTTACTTGTTTTAACCTTATTTTTTTTTTTTTTTTCAGTTGATTCCTGGTTTCTGGCCTAGGCCAAAATGATATTATACATCCCAGATAGATACATACCATCTTCATGGTCTTGAAGAGAACATAACCATTCAACGAGTTTACTGGTTCTGATGAGGCAACTTCTGGATACCAAGAATCTGATTCAAAGCATAAACCAACAGTAGTAATGCTCATTCTGTTTGATTTATGCTTTGTTTACATAGATGATAACTTCTGAATCCTGACATTTTTCAATTTGCTACCTGCAGGCAACTCTGTCTGGGGCTTATCTCTGGGGAATAACAATCAGACTGGCTGGAAAACAATGTCCATTCTCTGTTGTTTTGCCCCTAATAAGTCATCAACAAAGGTGCCTAAGAAAGGTTAGGCATTCCCACTGCAGGAGTTAGGGGAACTAAAGATGTAATTATAATCTGAAGAAAAATGGATAGTCATACACACTTCGATAAATTATTGATTTCTCCTCCAATTGATCTTTTTCAATAGGAATAATCGATTTATAGTTGACAGCCCATTCATTTAATATGCCACGCACAGGGAAGTGTATTTTGACTAATAGTTGAGATACAATCATGAGCAATCCTGTTGCGATGGAAGTCAGCCGATTGATCCTCCTATTTGTTCTTCCTGGTGCAAGGCAGGAAAGACCATTGGACCTTTGGTGCCGAAAAGACCGCCCGTGTGTACACGGCATAAGTGTGCCAGTTTTGGGGACTCTAATTTGGACCTGTGTATCTATGGACCCCTTTTTTCCTATTAATCTCGTATATTATGGGATATTGCTGTTTACGTGTTTTTTCGAGGTCAATATCTATATGTATTTGTATATTTACCTGTTATTTTGCTGTGCAATACTTTCTTTTACTGATTGTACTGTTTGTGCTTTCTTTATAATAAAAATTCTCTGTTAAAAAAGATATAATCATAACTTACTCAGGTTATTGATTGAATCCCTGTTTACATCATGTAATGTCATAATCTGATAGATCGAAATACGATCGTATTCATGAACAAAGGATCTCAGTGCTGTCGTTTTATGCAAAAAGAACAGTAATTTTCTGTCTTGGCCAGTCAACTTAGATTTAGCTAATCCAATTGTAACTGAGCCTAAATGAATCAGAAGGAAAGTTTTGGCTATTCGATTGGTTGACGACTGTTTGAAGATGTGATCATTTTGATTGAATTCCACATCAGTTGGATAATAAAATCAAAGTGTGCATGACCACCATAGGGAAATGCCATGGATCAAATTAAAAAGTAAAAAGCCAGTCGTCAAAATGGTGCAAGTAATCAGAGACAAGACAACTAAGACTAAGGAAAGTCTTTGTTGGGCTAAATTGATTTTCTTTATTTTTTTATTTGCTTGCTTTTAAATTTTAAAAGCCTTAAAGTAGATGTGTGCTGAAACGGACACTTGTAGTCTCCAACAGAAGCCTCTGTGACAGGGTGACAATTCCGTATAACAACTAGGAGACAGGGACAGAGCTTTGAGCAAGGACCTTCATAGCAGGATCACCAGAAACCAATACATTTAGAAATATTGATCATTATTTCAAAATCACATTAACATGTTAAGGGATATATGAGATTTAAGTGATTGGATTTATATATACTTTTAGGTGCACTAGTTAAATATTCATCCGTGTTCCAGAAAGCACAGAAGCTCAGGAAATGTGATTTTAATTTAAATCCCACTCATTTCTGTCAACACACATATGTCTTAATATATTCCTTTGTGGCTTTGAATACTAAATTGCTCTGTACATATTTTATAGCCACCCTAGTCATCCTTAGCTCACAGGAGTTACCTTTCCCATTGAACAAATGATGTTCACGTGTACTAGGATGCCTCCTGGTATTATAAACTGGACTACAATATGTAGTTGGAGGAAAAATTTAGTCAACCGAAATGTTCAACACATACCCAAAAACAACAAGAATGGTGACAAAACTAGAAAGAAAACAGGTACAGACATCAATTCAAATTACAATACATCTGGGCAGGTAGTCAGCATCAGAGACTTACCAAGATCAATAATGGGCTAACATGAACGACAAATCCATGATATCTATCATAATGCATACATTGATCACTAAACTTAAAGCAGTGAATCTGTCATTTAAAGTGGATGTAAACCCCATTCATGAAATCTGACCTGGGCGCATATATCTGTAGTGTTTACTTGTCTCTCTCCAAAGCCATAAATCCCATGTCTTTCTGTTGCTTTGCTTCTGTGTTATCAGCATGATAACTTCTGACAAATTCTCTAACACAGGAGATAAAAGCAGCTGGAAATTTGTGTCGGGGAGGTAACTTAGAGACAGATAAGCAGAGAGCTTGTCTATTCATGGCACAGCTCTGCAAGTTTCTTCTTTCCTCTGCCTATGTGAAGGGGGTGTGTGCCTTTCCTCCAATCAGCTCACACATAGTGTATGCCCAGACTTCCCTCCCACTGCTGAAACAGGAAGAAATATTTCTAACATGATGTGTACTTTCTAAAGAGTCTAGAAAGCTGAAGGCAGCAGATATACATGTTTGTTTCATCCCTGTGTATCTTCTGAGGCTGTTCACTTCACTGGATATAGGAGAGGGTTTACATTCACTTTAACCAACCTTAACTGCAGGTGAAACTTTCTGGTGCATGTGTTTTAACCACTTCAGCCCCGGAAGATTTTACCCCCTTCCTGACCAGAGCACTGTACCCAAACAAAATTTGCATCCTTTTTTCCCACAAATAGAGCTTTCTTTTGGTGGTATTTGATCACCTTTGTGGTTTATATTTTTTGCTATAATAATGAAAAAAGACTGAAATTTTTTTTAAAAATTATATTTTCTACTTTTTGTTATAAAAAAGTACAATAAACTCAATTTTAGTCATACATTTAGGCCAAAATGCATTTAGCCACATGTGCGTACCCCAATAAATGATGATAATATACGATGTGTAGAAAGACGATCAAGTCACTTTGTGTAGCAATATAAAACTACGAAATATGGGAAAATAAATATAACTTAAATAAACACGTGTGTGGACACATATAAACAGTGAAAGAAAAACGTGTATATATTAAGTGTATCAGTTTTTGGGGTAGAATAACCTAACCCAAAAAGACGGTTCAAAATTGAATCACAATAAGTAAGTAGTGCAAGATTACAACAATATAGTGTGCTTTAACTCATAAATGGCCTGTTCCTCTAAACAAGGCCGGCATGCGTGAGATCAAAAGAATTGGGTCCATAAAAAGTGTAAGTATTAAATGTCCATCATTATGCAATGGGGTGATTAAATGTCCATCATTATGCAATGGGGTGATCCCCGATGGTTCCCCGACAGCTTGGGTATAAGCAGTCCTCATACGCAATCGATGGAGACCATTAGGAGTGTTCTTGCATGTAAATAAATTCTTGTCTTGATATGAAAACTTTTACCAAAAAGATATGAGTATAAAATGCCCTTACCAGACAAGGTGGACTCACAGGCCCTTGGCGGTGAGTCAAACAAGCATATACCGTCAAGCGGTGTAGTGTGGTAGACCGTATGTGGATCCTGGACGGAGTCTCCTCAGAAGTCACTGGATGGCGTGTCTCTGGACGCAGATGTCTTCAGAGTTTGGCCTCAGTCCTCAGTTTGGGAGATAGCTTCCTCAGCGACTACCCATGTGAGTAGCCAAAGATAAAAAGAAAAAAACTTCCACATGGTGTAAATCCTTATTAAAAACGTAATAACGTTTATTGGTAACAAAAAGCGGTGTAGACCAAGCGAGTGTACAGATATGGGCAGTAAAAACTCGGCTCACACAAGTACAAAAAGTAGAGAAAATTGTAAAAATTAGCGCAATAGGTGATGGGGGTAAAAAACACAGAGAACCGACGCGTTTCGTCCTCAAAGACTTCTGCTGGGGTAGCAGAAGTCTTTGAGGACGAAACGCGTCGGGTCTCCGTGTGGGTCTCTGTGCTGGGGTAGTAGAAGTCTTTGAGGATGAAACGCGTCGGGTCTCTGTGTTTTTTACCCCATCACCTATTGCGCTAATTTTTACAATTTTCTCTACTTTTTGTACTTGTGTGAGCCGAGTTTTTACTGCCCATATCTCTACACTCACTTGGTCTACACCGCTTTTTGTTACCAATAAACGTTATTACGTTTTTAATAAGGATTTACACCATGTGGAAGTTTTTTTCTATTTATCTTTGCCTACTCACATGGGTGGTCGCTGAGGAAGCTATCTCCCAAACTGAGGACTGAGGCCAAACTCTGAAGACATCTGCGTCCAGAGACATGCCATCCGGTGACTTCTGAGGAGACTCCGTCCAGGATCCACATACGGTCTACCACACTACACCGCTTGACGGTATATGCTTGTTTGACTCACCGCCAAGGGCCTGTGAGTCCACCTTGTCTGGTAAGGGCATTTTATACTCATATCTTTTTGGTAAAAGTTTTCATATCAAGACAAGAATTTATTTACATGCAAGAACACTCCTAATGGTCTCCATCGATTGCGTATGAGGACTGCTTATACCCAAGCTGTCGGGGAACCATTGGGGATCACCCCATTGCATAATGATGGACATTTAATCACCCCATTGCATAATGATGGACATTTAATACTTACACTTTTTATGGACCCAATTCTTTTGATCTCACGTTTTTTGCATGCCGGCCTTGTTTACAGGAACAGGCCATTTATGAGTTAAAGCACACTATATTGTTGTAATCTTTCACTACTTACTTATTGTGATTCAATTTTGAACCGTCTTTTTGGGTTAGGTTATTCTACCCCAAAAACTGATACGCTTAATATATACAGGTTTTTCTTTCACTGTTTATATGTGTCCACACACGTGTTTATTTAAGTTATATTTATTTTCCCATATTTCGTAGTTTTATATTGCTACACGAAGTGACTTGATCGTCTTTCTACACATCGTATAGTATCATCATTTATTGGGGTATGCACCTCAGGGTTATGTACCTTCACCTTTAGGAATCACCGTCACTTATCCCACAATACTATTCTTTAGCGCCACACTTTTTTCACTTTCATATATTTACAACAGTCAGGTTGTTGTGTTGGCTGCTTCACGTTATCCTTTTAGGAGCTTGGCGCAATTTTTTAATTTTTCCATTTAGCCACATGTCTCCGGTAAAAAAAATTCAATAAGCATATATGTATTGGTTTGTGCAAAAGTTATATCGTCTACAAACTTGGGTACATTTTCTGAAATTTACGCAGCTTTTAGTTTATGACTGACTAAATTCTTGAGGTGCTATAATGGCAGGGCATTACAACCCCCCCCCCCAAATGACCCCATTTTGGAAGGTAGACACCCCAAGGAATTTGCTGAGAGGCATGTTGTGCCCATTGAATATTTTATTTTTTTGTCACAAGTGATTGAAAAATGACAATTTTTTTTTTTTCACAAAGTTGTCACTAAATTATATATTGCTCAAACATGCCATGGGCATATGTGAAATTACAACCCAAAATACATTCTCCTGAGTATGGGGATACCACATGTGGGGGACTTTTTGGCAGTCTAGCCGGGTACAGGACCCCGAAAACCAAGCACCGCCTTCAGGCTTTCTAAGGGCGTAAAATGGTGATTTCACTCCTCACTACCTATCACAGTTTTGGAGGCCCTGAAATGTCAAGCACAAAAACCCCCCAAATTACCCCATTTTGGAAAGTAGACACCCCAAGCTATTTGCTCAGAGGCATGTGGAGTATTTTGCAGATCTCGCTTTCTGTCACAAAGTTTTGAAAATTAAAAAAATAATAATAATAATTCCTTTTCTTTATTTATTTTCAAAAACAAATGGAAGCTGCAAAATACTCAAAATGCCTCTTAGCAAATACCTTGGGGTGTCTACTTTCCAAAATTGGGTCATGGGGGGGGGGGGGAGGTTGTGCTATCTTGACATTTCAGGGCCTCTGAAACTGGGATAGGTAGTGAGAAAATAAATCACCATTTTACGCCATTAGAAATCCTGAAGGTGGTGATTGGTTTTTGGGGTCCTGTATGTTGATAGGCTCCCAAAAAGTCCCAAAAAGGGTGTAATTCCTCATATACCCATGTACCCATGTCATGTGTGAGCAATATATCATTTAGTGACAACTAAAATATATGGCAAAATATAAAATATTCCATGGACTCAACATGCCTCTCAGCAAATAGCTTGGGGTGTCTACTTTCCAAAATGGGGTCATTTAGGGGGGTTTTGAACTGTTCTGGTATTTTATGCACAAGATTAGAATCTTATGCCACACATCACCCACTCTTCTAACCACTTGAAGACAAAGCCCTTTCTGACACTTTTTGTTTAAATGAAAAATATTTTTTTTTTTGCTAGAAAATTATTTTGAACCCCCAAACATTATATATATTTTTTTTAAGCAAAGGCCCTACAGATTAAAATGGTGGGTGTTGCAATTTTGTTTTTCACAAAGTATTTGCGCAGCAATTTTTCAAATGTAATTTTTTGGGAAAAAAAACAATTTTTGAATTGTAATGCACTAAAATACACTATATTGCCCAAATGTTTGGTAAAATATAAAAGATGATCTTATGCCAAGTACATAGATACCAAACACAACATGTTTTAAAATTGTGCACAACCGTGCGACAAACTACATACAGTTTTAAAAGCCTTTAAAAGCCTTTACAGATTACCACTTTACAGAGGATGTCTACTGCTAAAATTACTGTCCTCGATCTAACGTTCGCGGTGATACCTCGCATGCATGGTACAATTGCTTTTTACATATGACACGAGACCAACGCTTGCGTTCGCCTTTGCGCATGAGCACGGGGGGAGGGGTGCTTTTTTAATTTATTTTTTTATTATTTATTTTGCTTTTTTATTCTATTTTTTTTATCACAGGGAATGTAAATATCCCATATAATAGCAATAGGTAGTGACAGGTACTCTTTTAAAAAAATGGGGTAATAATAGACTCTAGATCTCTCCTCTACCCTCAAAGCATCTGACTACACCAAGACCGGTGCGATAAGATGCTTTCCCAATTTCCCAATGGTGCTGTTTATATCCGGCGAAAACTAAGTCATTAAATGCTCGTAGCTTCTGTTTTCTTAGGCCATAGGGATGATTGGAACCGTTCTGGTCTTCGATCAGCTCTATGGTCAGCTGGCGGAACCACCGGCTGTATTCTCAGGTTCCCCCGGTGGGACAGGATGGAACCATGGAAGACTGCGTGGGGGGGGGGACGTTCCCTCCCACTGCTTGTAAAAGCAGTATAGCCGCTAGGATTGCTTTTACATGAAAGCTGACTGCTGGCTGAAAAGAACGATACCAAGATGATACCTAAACCTGCAGGCATCATTCTGGTATAACCACTCAAATTCCAGCAACATAGGTCCTTGTTGGACATATATTGTAATGTTTGGTGGGTATGGTCACCATTAGAATACTGCCCTGCATCTACCCACTTCTAAAGATGGGCATACATGGGCACATTTTTTTTTTTTTTTTTACCTGTGGTGGTGAAATCACCTCCTACAGCACTGGGGTCGCTGATTTACATTTCATGAGAGAAAATGCTGTTGCTTTCAAGATAAATAAATCAGTGCTGCACCTGATTGGTGTACCTGAAAAGCAAACAATGGTAACAATAAAACATTAACTCAATAAAACAACAACAATCTGTGCCAAAAAAGAGTAAAAAACATATGCCGAAGCATGGGGGGAACCGCCCCTAATGTTAGGGGCAAATCACCCCTCCACCCCTGCCCCCATGCTTCGTAATATATGCTCTTTTTTTTAACTGTGGTGGTGA